>NC_091122.1:163019454-163161954 GCF_040183065.1 Periplaneta americana | reverse complement strand
TGAGATTACTTCATACAACAGACAAATTTAATATTCTCTGTATATTAATATTGATAAACGTAAAGGCCGCCTTAAATAGACGGAGTCATTTCTTTTAATTTCATTATAGCCATCGATGTCGTTCCTGCAATAACTCCTTTGTGACATATCAATTTTCAGATTTTTGCTCTATTAAATAACTTAAATAGTCATACAGCAAATAATACAATCTCCTACATGTAATTATATTTCTTTCCTTCGAAAATGTAAGAATTCACGATCTCCTATGTACCACTGCCATAGAATGAATAAATCTGTTTTTTCTTCCTACTGAAAAAATTTTATATTTTGCTCATAGGAATTACGGAACAACGACGCTATAATCTGAGGCGGCGTTGAAAATGTATTGTATTGTTATTTCAAAACTCTTGTATATCCTTAAATATCAGTCCCATCAAAATTTTTCCCGGAATAAAACTTATCGGAAATAATGTTTAAAGAAACGTTTGTTATGTAACATTTATCACAAAAATCAATAATATGCGAGATATTTCGATTTATTTAATTCAGGCCCCTTATAAGCCCGCTTTCAAATAAAGTATTTTGAATGCCATATAGCCTAAAATCTAAGTTACAATGAACTTAATTTATATTCCAATTTTCATCAAAATCCGTTCAGCCATTATCACGTGAAAAGGTAACAAACATCCAGACAGACAGACAGACTTAAATATCAGTCCTATCAAAATTTTGCCTGGAATAAAACTTATCGGAAATCATTTTTAAAGAAACGTTTGTTATGTAATATTTTTCACAGAAATCAATAATAAGCGAGATATTTCGGTTTATTTAATTCAGGCTCCCTTATAAGCCCCCTTTTAAATAAAGTATTTTGAATGCCATATAGCCTGAAATCTAAGTTACAACGAACTTAATTTATGTTCCAATTTTCATCGAAATCCGTTCAGTCATTATGTCGTGAAAAGGTAACAAACTTCCAGACAGACATACAAACAAAAATTTCAAAAAGCGATTTTCGGTTTCAGGATGATTAATTATATATGTTAGGATCAATTATTTTTGGAAAATCGAAAATTACCAGAAAAATTTCGGCTACAGATTTATTATTAGTAGCTATAGATTTGCATTAAATTGTAGATCTGATTTAATGTACGAGAAGGCCTTAAGGCCTTAACTCTGCCAGGTAAAATAAAATAAAATATATTATTATTATTATTATTATTATTATTATTATTACTATATTTGCATTAAATTGTAGATCTGGTTTAGTGTATGAGGAGGCCTTAAAGCCTTACTCTGCCAGGTAAAATAAAATAAAATAAATTATTATTATTATTATTATTATATATTTGCATTAAATTGCAGATCTGATTTAGTGTACGAGAAGGCCTGAAGGCCTTAACTGTGCCAGGTAAAATAGAATAAAAAAATTCTTCTTCTTCTTCTTATTATTATTATTATTACTATTATTATTATTATTATTATTATTATTATTATTATTATTATTATTTAGTTTTTTGCTGTTGCTGGGTTTCGGCTGTGCTTAATGAAGAACTCACGAGCTGTTGGGTGTCGGCGGCTGCTCGTGGGATCAGGGATCCAGGCTGCGGTGGCCGATGTGTGCACTCAATTGCAGAGGTCAACGTTTCGAGTCGAACAAAACAAAGGCATGACAAACACAAGTGTCACGTTCTGAGGGTTGCAGAGCCTCCGGGGGTCATGCTGCATACTAACGTCGGGTCAAAGTGTTGTTTTGAATAGATTTGTAATATTCTGACAGAATATATCGATACACATCCAATGGAAAGTATCTGAATACTTTTTCAGCCTCAGTGTATCCCTAAATGATTATCAGGTGGTTGGCATGGCTTTACGAACTAACGTGGATGTGTGTTTTCTTCATGTAACGAAAGAGGAGCTGCGGAAGTTTCCTGCCGTGTGTCCGCAGCGTTTGTTTCTCATCTCACAGCGTCACATTTACAAAATGGCGAATCCCGTGAATAAATCTTTTTATGCTCGACCATGCCGAAATGTAGTAATTATACACCTGGTAGCAGACCTATAATGCATGTCATTAAAGTACACCTACTCATTAAAGGTCAGGTCTTTCAGCCAATGACGACTCAGGTTACAACTGTTCAGCCAATGACAGGTCAGCTTTCTACCGTTATAAAACCGCAAGTATCGATTATTCTCGGATATGCAATCGAAAGACAATTAGCGAAAAGTCACGGAGGCTGGAAATCCAATACTGTCGCAGAAAATTATGTTCTGTTACTATAATAATTAGCGTTAATTGTGAATAATATTCAAATAAATTCAATTTGTCATCTCGTTTTTCAATGTCTAATTTAATTTGAATATTATCTCTGTAGGTTCTTATGGCCTAGCAAGGTCAATGTGAACATCTGTTCCTCGGAAAAAATCAATACAGTACTTTCGTGTCTACCAACATCTCACAACATACGGGACATTGGTCAAGGTCAGATACAAAGAAAATTAATAATATCAAGTTAGAAATATGGTCGAGCATAGAAAGTCGTATGAAACTCGCCTATAATGGTAATTAAGAAGCTCGTATGAAAATTATGAAACTCGCTTGCGCTCGTTTCATAAATATCCATACTCGCTTCTTAATTACCTTCATTATAGACTCGTTGCATAATGTACTATTATGTATTACAATTTTCGAAGTGTGGTTCTCTAGTTGCTGTACATACAGCTTTCAGACGGCAATTTAGAATAATTACATTCGTCGCTGATATTAATAATCCTACGCGAACGTTCCTCAGCCAATGAACGAGCTCATTGACCCTAGGCTATATTGACCAATGAGAATCGAATTACACTGATAGTTGAATGGAAGCTGCTCAAAATTAATAAGTGATAGTTTTATTATCCTACGTTCATTTGTTCAATTTTTATCGTCTCTGCGATGTATCAACAATCAAACGATTACGTCAGACTCGCAGCCCTAACATACAGCAATAATTAATTACAATAAGTGAATAATTAATTATTATAAGTAAAAGATTTATAATAAAATTAAACACGTTCAAAATTATTATAGATAAGCAATGATAAAAGAGTTCAAAAGAAAGTGTTGTTATAACCTGAAATGTTCAGTTGTTTTTATTCAAAGAAGCCTTTTATTCCAATCATTTCTGCTTCGATTCGACTGATTTTCTCGATCTTATTATTATAACCTCGGATGTTAGTTGTTCAGAAAGTCATTCGCATTGGCTTTATCTTTCCGAATTATATAGTTGCTGTTTAGTCAACTGCCAGAAGACAAGTCTGAACCTCACAAGTGAAACCAAGAAGGGACCACTTATGAGGCAACTAGGTCAGAAGATAATGGTGTAGGGTGGCCAGTTCCTTTCCCCCCTCGTTGTAATAGTTATTCTTCGGTAATTTAATGCCTGTCTTTGAACCCATTTTTGTTGCCATTAGATAATTATTTTTCGACATCCTATCTTGATATAATTACCATAGGCCCTAACAACGAACACTCGTTAAGCTCAATTAAATTACGGAGGTATTAATATTAAAAATCATCGGGTATTTAATTCAATTGAAAATTTTCTCTCAAATTGACTAAGCATATTGCGAATGCAATAATGGAATTCCCAAAACACGCTTTGAAATGTTTCACATAAAGCAATTTTTATCTGGAAAAGGAAGGAAAAACGAGCAAAAGTGTATTAAATGTTTTTTGTTTGAAATATCTGAGAGAATAACCCCTTAAATTAATTATATTACTTTCGGTTCACCCTGTATATTGCGATTTATTTCGTATGTAATGTGACTTCGTTTTGATTCGATAACTACGTCATTAGTTCTTAATAATGATATAGAAATATCCAATATTTATTACTGACAACTCGAATACTTTCCTTGTGAGAAAGAATTCCACTATTTATCGGTATTTTTTTTTCGCAATATAATTCTTCATTTTTCTAACTCATATACACCTTTAACATTTATATATCACTGATAAACGTTACAACTTCTTTACTTTCTTAATATTTAGGAATTTACCGGGCGACTAGTTTCGAAGTGTTGTTGTTAATTGTCCATAGCCTAGTGGAGATCGTGCGTTATCCACAAGACAAGATAGCACGGAATCTTCACTAGGCAATGGACAATGAAGAACAACAGTCGCTAGGTAAGTTTCTAAATATCAACAAAATAAAGAAGTTGTAAAGTGAATTGGGCACGATATAATTATTCCGATCAACTCTGTCGAAAGTCTTTTCATAATCTATAAAAACGAAATACTTGAATAATACAATTCATAAAAGTAGACAAACTATTTTAATATTGCAATTACGGAGAATATTTTTGGGTAAAGTTTTATTAATGTACTGCCAGCATAGGAAATTAAAAACAAACACTGAAAATATCTTAGTTTTGTAGTGTGGAGTAGTAGAAACTCGATGTGATCACTGGGAGAGCTGTGGTCCCAACCAACCCGCCCTAAATAGGTTCCTAACTTATATAGGAAAATCGTCGTACTTGAAGGAAGAAGGCGGCCATATTCCGTCGTTGTGACGTTATTTGAGGTGGAGTGGGAGAATGATTGCAGTGTTGCCAACTGTGGTAACCATTCATATTATCTTACACACCTAACAAAACCTAACCTAACCTAACCTAAACTAAACCAACGTGCTACACACCTACTGTAACATTCCTAACGTTTAGCACACCTGTTGTAAAATTCCTCACAGTTTCATTTCGTTTGTCCATATTGGCATCCCTGCTACGCCTATAGCCTGGAACTCAAAGAGCCATCTAGTGGAAGTGAAGTGAAACTGCGACTCTGTTAATTACGTTTCCGAAGTTGTTTCTGTGTTATCTGCAAGAATTATTGTGTCATTGTAGTGATAATGTCTCTTGCCAGTCGTAGAATACTTGCTGAACAACTTTTATTATATAAAATATTCAACGGTTTACTGGATAATAGCGAAATATTATCACAAATCCAGATTAACGCTAGGACATCACATTTAAGAAATCGTCAATTGTTATATTATAAAAAACCAAACACTTCAGTACATAAAAATTCACCAGTGTTAAAAATGTGTTCAAATTTCAATAAAATATGTAAAACATGGGATCTAGATTTCTGCATTTCTTACATGGAATACAAACATTTTCTTATTAATATACTGAAGGTACTTGATTTTATATAATATTGCTATTTGTTACTCTGTAATCTGCCAATTATAGCTACATTTTACATTTTTGGCTATGATATCTATATTTAACTATTTTTCATTTATTTTATTTTGTATTTTTCATTTATATCTATATCTGTATCTCTTATTTAGGTAGTATCTATTTGTCTGTTCTTTTTTTTTTTTTCTTTCCTTTTCTCATCTTCCATTTTAATTTGTATTTACACTTGTATCTGTTTCATCTCTTTTTTCATGTTATCTGTGTTCTTTTTTCTGTAAACGAATATCTGTACTGTCTATTGTAATTGGGACTCTGCCCTGTTATAGGCATAAATAAATAATTGCATTTATATTGTACAATAAAAATTGAAATGTGTCGTGGCTGAGATAAAAGTGTTCTAAATTGATTTCCAGCGCCACAATCCCAGTGATAAACGTGTGAATATCCGTTAGGAGTCCGTTGGAAGTAGCAGTAAAGCAATATAAGTTGACTTATTTTTGTATATACGTAAACCAGAGCATATTAAATGATTTCATGTACGTCTTCTGAACAGCAGTTCAAGGAAATAAACTACAAAAGCTGACGTCATTTGCAACATGAAAAGAAACTGAATTGTTGCGACAAACATAAGACGTACAATGAGAATACGCCGCCTTCGTGACATCCATTTTGTATTCATATAAGCAAGACTAATCAGTGATTGAAAATAACAATTCAGTGTTTGTGTGTGTGAGTGTTTGTGCGTGTGAGTGTTTGTGCGTGTCAAGACTAGCCAGATGTGCTACTGACTCGAGACGCATTATGAAGCATACAAATATTTGTTTCCATAAGTAAATCACTGCATGATTTACATCTGAAGAACACATGGAAAGAAGTGAATGTCAAACAAAGCGAGGAATGTAGGAGAAGTTATTTAAAATGTAAAACGAATTCAGGTCTTTACACTTGCATACATTTTTAGCTTGTACATTACAAGTCACTATTTGTCTTCTATCCTTGATATATTCTGCATAATATTCTCCTACCAAATGTTTCCTGTTCACAGATAAGTGGAGAATTTGACAAAGGCTTATTCTACCCACTAGTTAGTGTTTCTTTATCAGTGTGAGGAGCAGGTCATTATACTTAAATTGGGAAGCATTAAAATGTACAAGGGCTGGATAAAAAGTTATGGCAACACTGCTGTCACATGACGATGGTGCGTTCGAGAGCTGCCAGCAGTGTGGACATGAACAAGGACTGTTAGATGAGTTAGTGCAACCGGCTGCGACAGTACTCTGTCAATCTACTGCAGTGTGTAGAACGTTGACTTTCATTAGGGATAGTGCGAGTGCCTCAGACCATGTTTACAAAACTAGAGCAACGTTCCTGCATCAAAATTGAAGTGGCACGAGGTCGTAGTGCACAAGAATGTTTTCAGGGACTGCGTGAAGCACCACCACTTCGTCTAGCGCTCAAGAGAAAACGACGACACTTGGTGATACAGAACCCCATCATTCTTTTTGACAATGCAAGGAGTCACATCGATGCTGTTGCCAAGGACCTTTTGCGCCACTGGCAATGGAAGATTCTGTAACATCCACCGTAGTCAACCGATATGAGTCCATCAGATTACTATCTCTTCGCCAAAGAGAAAGAACCACTGTGAGGGACCGGGTACAATACCAGAGATGAACTTATTCGTACTATAGGGCGGTCAATACGGAACATCAACCAACATGGACGCGCTGATGGTGTACGACGCCTTGTAAACATTTGGCAAAAGGTGATAGATAAGGGGGGGCGACTATATTGAAGGTACGTAAATGTTGTACCCCTGTGAATAAAGCCATGTCAGAATTATTGAACTGTTGCCATTACTTTTTATCCAACCTTTTGTATTTAATACAATTTTATTATAATTCGTCAACAACTATCCCAATGTGATTAAAATATCAATAATTTACATTAGTAATCTAGAGCAGTGTTTCCCAAAATGGGAGTGACGACCTCCTGGGGGTCGTGTAAAGAGCTGAGGAGGTCGCAAGTTGATTTTAAAAATAAAACAATAAACGCTTTATTAATATACATATTATACTTAGAATCATAAGCATAAACAACGTATAACACAAAAATCTAAAAATGTTTCAGAAGTTATAAAGTAAAAAAAATATAATATAGTTAATGCGATAATGTCCCTATTTTGTTCAGGAAATATCTTCTAATTAATATATATTATGTTGTACTTAGGAACATAAGCATAAACAACGTTTAATATAAAAATCTAAAAATATTTCTGAAGTTATAAAGTAAAAAAAAATATAGTTAATGCGATAAATGTGCCTATTTTTTTAGAAAACATCTCCTAGTTAATATGCATTATGTTGTACTTAGAAACATAAGCATAAACAATGTTGAACATAAAAAAAATGTTTCAGAATTTATAAAGTTAAAAATAAGTTAATGCGATAAATGTGCCTATTTTTTTTAGAAAACATCTCCTAGTTAATATACATTATGTTGTACTTAGAAACATAAGCATAAACAATGTTGGATATAAAAATAAAAAAAAAATGTTTCAGAATTTATAAAATTAAAAATATAGTTAATGCGATAAATGTGCCTATTTTTTTTAGAAAACATCTTCTAATTAATATACATTATACTGTACTTAGAAACATACTAAGCATAAACAATGCTGAACATGAAAATCGAAAAATGATTCAGAAGTTACAAAGCAAAAATATATTTATTTATGTATTTAATTATTTATTCATTCATTTATGTATTTATTTATTTATTTATTTATTTATTTAATCTAACAGCATTAAGGCCATAAGGCCTTCTCTTCCATCCTACCAGATAGCACATATAAATACAAAAAAAAAAAAAGAAATACAGACGGTGATGAAAATAATACAAATTAAATTAAACCTCTATAGAGGGTCAACAGGGTCAAAAGAACACTATAGAGCTCTCATCGAGCTAATATAAGAAAAAAAAGAAAGAAAAACAGAGATAGCAATGATGATAGTGATAATAATAATAATAATAATAATAATAATAATAATAATAATAATAATAATAATAATAAATACATTACATATTAATTGTCAATTTTACAACAGCATAGTTATAATATTTACTATATGTCATGGGTTAAGCCGAAGCTGCGCAACCTAACATGTGTTCAACAAGCAATTCCATGAACTAGAATGCGATTTTTTAATTTAAATTTGAATTTTGATATTGTCCGACAGTCTCTGACATGGTCAGGGAGAGAGTTCCAGAGGCGTGGAAAAGAAATGCTGAAAGATGATGAGTAGAAGGATGTTTTGTGCAGAGGAATAGTGAAAGGTAAACAAAACGAGATGCTAGGTAAGAGGGTGTGGAAGTGTGGATGATTTTAAATATTAATAAGAGAGCGTTGAAGAATCTTCTTTCTTTAAGTGGACTCCACGACAATTCTAGTAACGGCGTTACATGATCGAATTTTCTAATGTTACAAACGAAACGAACGCAGATATTGTGAACACGCTGTAGTCTATGACCAAGATCAGTATATTATTGGGTTATTTTACGTCGCTGTATCAACATCTCAGGTTATTTAGCGTCTGAATGAAATGAAGGTGATAATGCCGGTGAAATGAGTCCAGGGTCCAGCACCAATCAGCGCGTCTGGCCGCGAAACCAGGTGGCCCGGGTTCGAATCCCGGTCGGGGCAAGTTACCTGGTTGAGGTTTATTCCGGGGTTTTCCCTCAACCCAATACGAGCAAATGCTGGGTAACTTTCGGTGCTGGACCCCGGACTCATTTCACCGGCATTATCACCTTCATTCCATTCAGACGCTAAATAACCTAGATGTTGATACAGCGTCGTAAAATAATCCAATAAAATAAAAAAAAATAAAAATCCAGCACCAAAAGATACCCAGAATTTGCTCGTATCGGGTTGAGGGAAAACCCCGGAAAAACCTCAACCAGGTAACTTGCCCCGACCGGGATTCGAACCCGGGCCACCTGGTTTCGCGGCTAGACGCGCTGACCGTTACTCCACAGGTGTGGACAAGATCAGTATTTAGATTCGTGAATAGAGAATCGCAATAATAGAAGTGGAGCATCACTAAAGTTTGGATCAGGTTCTTTTTAAGGCTGAGAGGTAAAACGTTGGTTAAGTGTCTGAGGGAATGAATTATGGAAAAAAGTTTTCTTACATATGTAGGTCACTTGACTTTGAAAATTTAAATTTGAATCTAAATATACCCCTACATTTTTTACTGTCTTACTATATGTAATTGTGGTATTATTTGATACAGCGGCTAGATCTATTTTGTTTAATGCTCGTTGGTGGCCAATTAGTATAGCTTGTGATTTGTCTGGATTTAGTCTGAGTCCAAATTTTTGCGCCCATTGAGCTACAGACGCTAGATCTTCATTAATTTTGATCACAGAGACAATGATTGTACAAGTTCGGGAATGGATGTAAAGTTTTAAGTCGTCAGCGTATAGGTGGTGTTTAGAATATTTTAAGATCTTTGTTACGTCGTTTATGTAAAGTGTAAAACGTAATGGCCCAAGAACCGAGCCCTGAGGGATTCCGGCCTTAACGGTACGCGAATTGGAAGAATGACCACCGGCTGATACACATCGTTGGCGTTCGCGAAGGTATGAATCCAACCAAGCAACGGCACTGTTAGAAAGATTGTAGTTTTTTAGTTTACATAAAAGGAGATCCGTGTCAACTGTGTCGAAAGCTTTGCTGAAGTCTAGTAATGTCAGTGCGTTAGTTCTCCTCTGTCACTGGCTTCTCGAGTGTCTTCAATCACTTTTAAAAGAGCACCAGTAGTATTATGTCTAGATCGGAAACCAGACTGGTAATCATCAAGTAGGCAATGCTCATTGAGGTAGTCAGTCAGTTGCTTATGTACTAGGCGCTCCATTTGCTATTCATTTCCAAATCCTCGTGATCATCCTTAATTAATGCCGGACGATTTATTTTTCTTTGAATATGTATATATATATATATATATATATATATATATATATATATATATCCCCCTCTCTCTATTGTAATTTATTCATGTACGTTTATTATGAATCGAATCCTTCCTTTAGCACGAGAACGCTCACTTTCAGAGGAGTGGTAGAATTTTGTTAATTTACAATTTTTTGCATTGTATTTTTGGCAGTAAAGATCATTATATTATTATTATTATTATTATTATTATTATTATTATTATTATTATTATTATTATTATTATTTTCCAGGTTATTCTAGTGATTTCAAACTTCTTGCGAAATAGTTTGCCCTAACTTGCCATTTATTATTATTTCTTCTGATAAGTTCATTTTAAAGAAAATCGTTAGCATGAAGATATTTTCGGTATAACTTGACGCACTGCAGAGGTCTACAACCGTTCAAGAGAATCAGCAAGAATTCGAATGGCCTCCCAACCATAGACTGCATGTCTTCCACTATAGCTGACACCAATTTCTGAATAAAAATACTTCTACAAAAGAGTTGGGCCTTTCTTGTCATGTCGTAACTATTTCGGTAACTTGTAAGAAGACTGTTATTGGATTTTAGTAGTAATAAATATAAACCAGTGCCAATTTAAGAGTGATTTGAACATCGCTACTTTTTAAGTAATCGCAGTTATTATAATTTCTTCTTAACTCAAACTGTGAATTTACTAATTAAATTATAATTTGAATGATATTTTAAATCGGCTTTAACTCCATATTCTTCATATGCTTTAATCGTGTGGTATTTAGTCACAAAGGTTAACATTCTCTTTGAAAGATAATGTGATGAAATTGTTAGCTGAGCCAAAGGAGTGAAGCTGAAAAGTATTTATTGAAACAAATCTGTTCATTTAAAGTAGTGGACTTCTTAGAATACTTTAATTTTCATATAAGATATATTAAAAGCAATATGGTTGCTTAAATTGCTTTATATTTTTATTTTATTAAGATATAATACATATAACAAAACTTCTTTTACTTTCACAGTGTCTAATACGTAGAATTTACATATAAGTAGCTACCTGATATCACTGTAAACATACATAGCAACATTATAATGTTTTTAATTTAGAGTATATCTATGTTCTTTTATTCAGAACTTCTCATTATAATCTTATTTGAAATCTTATTTTCATAAAAATGTACTTTTACATCATAAATCCATTTAAATGTAAATAAATGCTATTTTAAATGAAATGGGAGATGTTTTAATAGTGGTAGTGGTGATGTTAATTCAGTCAATTACTTTTCCCACAAGGTTTTTCTCATCTGCTCTGTGACGGATTGATTGCGTCACTCAGCAACACATCAGATATACATCGTCACGAAAATGCGGGTGACAAATGACTTAATCACCATCAAACAAGTATTCTGCTCATAATTATGCATCCCACCCATAAGAAAGCGCTAGTGCACCGATCTGAATGCAGATCACAGCGACTGTATCGTGGCTCACATGATCTGCTTGCACCGATCTGCTCAACCTGTAGTAACAATGACACACATACAAATCAATTGATTTTGGCATCCACAAGTACGACTAAGTGGAAACTTGACCCCAAATTTCGGCATGTTCCCATGCTGTTCCAGTGGCCAGGGTACATGAAATATTACCACTTTCCGCTGCTGATACCGCCTTGAATTTTGAGTGTGTTTACAGATGCCAAAATTTGGTAAGCCGGGTTGAATGGAAGTCCAATCTGATTGTCGGAGAAAGATGGATACCTACGATTATATGGATATACGCAATTGGGTTTACAATTTTCTCTCTGTCTCCGCCCTGAAAATGAACCATTCATGAGAATTCCGCAGATTGAATTGTGTGCGAGGAATTCTGTAATGCGCTAATGGACTAAGACATCTATATATATAATTTGAACTGGTAATGAAAATTACGGGAAAACGGCTGGGCCGATTTTAATAAATGACCCCTCATTTTGAAGCTTTGAACCCAAAGTTTTTCAGAAAAATAGTAGTTTTCAGTGAAATGTCAAATTTCCTAGGCTACATAATTTTCCTATTTTCCAAAATCCATCTGTCGTCAGTTTTGAGAACTAATGGCTTTTCAGAATAAAACAAAACACACACACTACAATAAACTATATTACACGATGGCCATGACCTGCAGGATTGCTGACATATTTAGAGCTGAAATTCCAATAGCTATGTCGATCTTCATTTGTGTAATTTTTTTAGAACATCTCAAGACTTACTAAAAATAATTTTTGGTCTGATTCTCTGGTGCGTAATTTTCTGGGTGCAGTTGTGTATTGGATTTTAGAAACTGCAAAACTTAAGAAGGTTTGATGACATTATTACATTAAAATTTAATATTATCACAGTTTATGCCATGATGTATTTGTCACTAATGATATACATTAATGCTATTGATAAATCGATAATATGAAAGTGAACCCTTTTGGGATTATATAAGTAGGCGTAGAGAATATCTTAAATTAGTTCTTAATATCTATAATTTACAGAGTAACAGCTATAGTATATATATATATATAGTTACTGAAAACTACAAAACTTACGTAACATAATAATATTGCTATTAAAAATGAAATATTTTTACAGTTATTACTGAAGTGGTGTGGATCTTTATGATATATTTAATGGCTGGGCGGTGTAGATACTTATATGTGTGATTCTCTAATTTTTCTAGGATGTAGTGCAGTAATATGGAAGAGGCATTAGTAAATTGAGTCATGCTTTCTATTTTAGCTGCATCTTATCAAAATTAATTTCATATTCCTTTGGTTTAATCGATTAGATCTGAGATTGCTGCCAAGCATATCATTTTGTTGTAGGGAGAACTTAAAGAACTGAAGATAGATGTGTTCAAGAAAAAGTATTTAGCATAAAAAACATTAAAGAGGAAGCTTTTTAAAAGAGATTTTGACAGGATTATTGAGTTATTATGTTTCTTTAAATGTTACATCTTCATCATTATGGGACCATATACATTTCAAAACATCTGGTAATCTTTCTGGAAAATAAATATGAAAAGTTTTATTTGAACTTACAACTAAATTTGCAGCATTTGGTGCACAAGCCACTAGTATCAGTTATATTCACGCAAAACAATTCTGATACAGGTATTAAAAGTATTCTAAAGTGATTGATACACCGTGTCCCGCTTATAGGGATCGAGAAATAAATGCTCACCACTTAAAACCAGATAAAGCTATCGTTGTTATTTACATCTGACAAGATAGAGAAACTGTCCAAGTTTACGCAACAAAATCTGAAAACAGCTGCATGCGTAACTTTCGTTTGTTTGTTGCTAAAACAAGCCTGGCGCCATTTTGTAAAGAAAACGCTATGATCAACATGCGGACACCACAACAGAAAGTTCTGTGTGTGCTATGGCTAGCAGAAGAAAAATCTGTTTTGCAAGTACAATGCCGTGTTCGTCGTATGCTCTATTATTTTTTTATGGAGTGCAGTTTCATAGAAAGGACTTTGCCGACAGACCACTTAAAACCAGATAAAGCTATCGTTGTTATTTACATCTGACAAGATAGAGAAACTATCCAAGTTTACGCAACAAAATCTGAAAACAGCTGCATGCGTAACTTTCGTTTGTTTGTTGCTAAAACAAGCCTGGCGCCATTTTGTAGAAGAAAACGCTATGATCAACATGCGGACACCACAACAGAAAGTTCAGTGTGTGCTATGGCTAGCAGAAGAAAAATCTGTTTTGCAAGTACAATGCCGTGTTCGTCGTATACTCTATTATTTTTTTATGGAGTGCAGTTTCATAGAAAGGACTTTGCCGACAGACCTTCTACTGCCCCCTACTAATTGGTTGTCATAAATAAATGTCTTCCTTACTGTGACGGAAATCTTTTCTTCTCTTATTAGTAACCAATCACAACCCTCGTTCAGAAAAATTGACAGGTTCCCGTCAAATCCACGTGGAGGCAGTTGTCCCATCTTTTCCGAATTCCAAGAATCCCGTCAGTCTCATTTCGAGGGTCACCAGGATTGTGGCAACTGTGCAATGTTGGGACGAGGGGACAGGATGGAATTGTCAGATGTGTTTGTATAGAAATTCATAAATCTGTAAGTGGGTGTTCAAAGGAGCCACCGAACTGCACTCCTTGAAACAAAATAAGGTATACATGGATAGGTGAATCGGAAGACGAGGATCCATTGCCTGAGGAATCAGGTCACCCGACCTCACTACCTCAGACATTTTATCTGAGGCTTTGTAAAGGATGCTGTGTTCCAAAGAGGCAGAACTAACACTTTGGAGGAAGTGAGACAACGCATCACAAATGCAGCTGCGCTAGCGACTCCAGAAATGCCACAGATCAATTGGTGGAAGGTTGAATACCATTTAGATGTCTGCAAAGCAACTTGAGGCGCACACATCGAGGTGAATTCAGCATTCTCCGAAACTATGAGAGTATTTACATCAAGTTATGTAAAACGTTATGTTAATAAACCAATACTTGCACTTTAAATTATCATCGCGTCGATGGAATTGGTGATAGCGAAATGGTATTTGGCGAGATGAGGCCGAAGATTCGTCATAGATGACTTGATATTTGTCTTATGGTTTGAGGAAAACCCAACTGCACGTATTGTAGGCTGACATAATTAGGAACATTAAATCCAAACGTTTGAGATGGGCAGGGCATGTAGTACGTATGGGCGAATCCAGAAATGACAGAAATGACAAAAAATAGAGTGTTAGTTGGGAGGCCGGAAGGAAAAAGACCTTTGAGGAGGTCGAGACGTAGGTGGAAGAATAATATTAAAATTGATTTGAGGGAGCTGGGGCATGATTGTAGAGACTGGATTAATCTTGCTCAGGATGAGGACCGATGGCATAGTTATGTGAGCCCGCCATTGGTCCCTATCCTGAGCAAGATTAATCCAGTCTCTATCATCATATCCCACCTCCCTCAAATCCATTTTAATATTATCTTCCCATCTACGTCTCGGCCTCCCCAAAGATCTTTTTCCCTCCGGCCTCCCAACTAACACTCTATATGCATTTCTGGATTCGCCCATACGTGCTATATGACCTGCCCATCTCAAACGTATGGATTTAATGTTCCTAATTATGTCAGGTGAAGAATACAATGCGTGCAGTTCTGTGTTGTGTAACTTTCTTCATTCTCCTGTAACTTCATCCCTCTTAGCCACAAATATTTTCCTAAGTACATTATTCTCAAACATCCTTAACCTATGTTCCTCTCTCAAAGTGAGAGTCCAACTTTCACAACCATACAGAACAACCGGTAATATAACTGTTTTATAAATTCTAACTTTCAGATTTTTTGACAGCAGACTGGATGATAAAAGCTTCTCAACCGAATAATAACAGGCATTTCCCATATTTATTCTGTGTTTAATTTCCTCCCGAGTATCATTTTATTTGTTACTGTTGCTCCCAAGTATTTGGCAGATAAATTTCCAATTTTTATATTTCCGTTTCGTACAATATTCTCGTCACGAGACATAATCATATACTTCGTCTTTTCGGGATTTACTTCCAAACCTATCCCTTTACTTGCTTCAAGTAAAATTCCCGTATTTTCCCTAATCGTTTGTGGATTTTCTCCTAACATATTCACGTCATATGCATAGACAAGCAGCTGATGTAACCCGTTCATTCCAAACCCTCTGTGTTATCCTGAACTTTTCTAGTGGCATACTCTAGAGCAAAGTTAAAAAGTAAAGGTGATAGTGCATCTCCTTGCTTTAGCCCACAGTGAATTGGAAACGCATCTGAGAGAAATTGACCTATACGGACTCTGCTGTAAGTTTCACTGAGACACATTTTAATTAATCGAACTAGTTTCTTGGGAATACCAAATTCAATAAGAATATCATATAAAACTTCTCTCTTAACCGAGTCATATGCCTTTTTGAAATCTATGAATAACTGATGAACTAGTGTGAGAAATGAAGTTTTGCCAATTTAAGGGTTAAATAGCTGTACATATTGAATTTAGAGCAGTTACTTGTGCCGTCTTTGCAAAAAAAGTATAATTATTCTATTTCAAATAATTTAAGAGCAAGATATGGAGATGAGTTACATCCAAACAATGGAATAATTCCTTCCACAATTTCTCACAATTTTGCAGATAATTAACCAATTTAGAATACTTTAGGAACTTCCGTATTGTTTTGAGCATGGAATGAAATATGACGTCTTCCTGTTGCTTTTCTTTTCATTTTTATCGTCACATGACATCTATAAAATTAATTAACATTTCAAATTAACGGTCGCTATGGACAAAGGAATGTTCGCTTCGGTACAGATGTCGAGATACCGGACGAGACTTAATGCTTCATAGTATTGCTTTGTGTACCGTACCAATGCACAACAATGGCTGGAAACAAGATGGAGGAATGCGAGATTGATATAAGAGAATAGGTTTATCTAATATACATCATGGAAGACGACTCCTAGCCAAGAACATAAGGATTTGTCCCGTGGGAGATTCTATGAGAAAAAGTTTGTAGGGATAACGACTTTGGGGAAAGTTATCTCCATGTACTTAGATTTTCTCTCTCTTTATGTCTCACAATCCATTGGTTATTAATATACACCAACATTATCGTCACGTAATACCTTATGTGGTTTTAAACAGACTTAAAATAAATGAACAATTATAATGAAATACAATGTACACTAAACTTAATGATATAGAATAAAATTTGAACTTAATAGAATATAATGGAATGAAATAGCATACACATAAAGCTTAACGGGATATAATCCAAAATCAACTTGAGAGAATATACGAGACCCAATAGAATGCACACTAAATTTAATGGAATAAAATGAAGTCTGAACTTAACAGAATATAATGAAATGAAATAGAATTCCCACTTATCTTAATGGATATAATGAAGTATGAGTTTGATAGAAGGTAATGACATTAAATAGAATGCACACTGTACTTAATGAAATACAATTAAATATAAACTTCATAGAATATAATAAAATGAAATACAATGCACACTAAACTTAGTGGGATACAATGAAATACGAACTTGATAGAATGCAATGAAATTAAATGCAATGTAAACTACATTTAATGGATCGCAATGAAATATAAACTTCATAGCTAAAATGGAGTGGAATAAAATGCACACTAACCTTAACGGGATATAATGAAATCTTAACTTGACAGGGTAATAATCGAATGAAATAGAATGCAAACTAAACTTAATACAGTAAAATGAAGCTGAACTCAATATAATGGGATCAAATAGAATAAACACTAAATTTTAGTGGAAAAGAATTAAATATAAACTTGATAGAATATAATGGAATGAAATAAAATGCACACTAAATGCAATATTGTATAAAATGAAACAAACATAATGGAATATAACAGAATGAAATAGGTCTAAAACGCATAACTACTAGATTTAATGGAATACAATGAAATCTGAATTTAATGGAATATAATGAAATGAAATACAATGTACACTAAATGTGATGGTGTAGAATGAACCAAACCTTATGGAATATAACAGAATGGAATAGGTCTAAAAATGCATAGTAGATATAATGGAATACAATGAAATCTGAACTTAATGGAATGTAATGGAATGAAATAAAATGTACAGTAAATGTGATGGTAAAGAATGAGACAAACCTTATGGAATATAACAGAATGAAATAGGTCTAAAATGCATACAATTTAATGGAATACAATAAAATCTGAACTTAATGGAATATAATGAAATGAAATAAAATGCACAGTAAATGTAATGGTATAAAATGAAACAAAAATTATCGAATATAACAAAATGATATAGGTCTAAAATGCGTACTAGATTATTTAAAGGAATACAATGAAATTTGAACTTAATGGAATATAATGGAATGAAATAAAATGCACACTAAATGTAATGGTACAGAATGAAACAAACCTTATAGAATATAACAGAATGAAATAGATATAAAATACATGCGATTTAAAGGAATACTATGAAATCTGAACGTAATGGAATATTAATGGGATGAAACAGAATGCACACTAAATGTAATATAGTATGGAATGAAACAAACCTTATGGAATAGAACAGAATGAAATAGGTCTAAAATGCATAGCTACTAGATTTAATGGAATACAATGAAATCTGAACTTAATGGAATATAATGGAATGAAATAAAATGCACAGTAAATGTAATGGTATAGAATGAAATAAACCTTATGGAATACAACAGAATGAAATAGATATAAAATAAATACTAGATATAATGGAATATAATGAAATCTGAACTTAATAGAATATAATGGAATGAAGTAAAATGCATAGTAAATGTGATGGTGTAGAATGAAACATACCTTATGGAATACAACAGAATGAAATAGATATAAAATAAATAAGATTTAATGGAATACAATGAAATCAGAACTTAATGGAATATAATAGAATGAAATAGAATATAAACTAAAGTTAATGATGTAGAATAAAACATACCTTATGGAATACAACAGAATGAAATAGATATAAAATAAATACGATTTAATGGAATACAATGAAATCTGAACTTAATGGAATATAATAGAATGAAATAGAATATAAACTAAAGTTAATGATGTAGAATAAAACATACCTTATGGAATATTACAACAGAATGAAATAGATATAAAATAAATACGATTTAATGGAATACAATGAAATCTGAACTTAATGGAATATAATAGAATGAAATAGAATATAAACTAAAGTTAATGATGTAGAATAAAACATACCTTATGGAATACAACAGAATGAAAGAGATATAAAATAAATACGATTTAATGGAATACAATGAAATCTGAACTTAATGGAATATAATAGAATGAAATAGAATATACACTAAAGTTAATGATGTAGAATAAAACATACCTTATGGAATACAACAGAATGAAATAGATATAAAATAAATACGATTTAATGGAATACAATGAAATCTGAACTTAATGGAATATAATAGAATGAAATAGAATATAAACTAAAGTTAATGATGTAGAATAAAACATACCTTATGGAATACAACAGACTGAAAGAGATATAAAATAAATACGATTTAATGGAATACAATGAAATCTGAACTTAATGGAATATAATAGAATGAAATAGAATATACACTAAAGTTAATGATGTAGAATAAAACATACCTTATGGAATACAACAGCATGAAATAGATATAAAATAAATACGATTTAATGGAATACAATGAAATCTGAACTTAATGGAATATAATAGAATGAAATAGAATATAAACTAAAGTTAATGATGTAGAATAAAACATACCTTATGGAATACATCAGAATGAAATAGATATAAAATAAATACGATTTAATGGAATACAATGAAATCTGAACTTAATGGAATATAATAGAATGAAATAGAATATAAACTAAAGTTAATGATGTAGAATAAAACATACCTTATGGAATACAACAGAATGAAACAGATATAAAATAAATAAGATTTAATGGAATACAATGAAATCTGGACTTAATGGAATATAATAGAATGAAATAGAATATAAACTAAAGTTAATGATGTAGAATAAAACATACCTTATGGAATACAACAGAATGAAATAGATATAAAATAAATACGATTTAATGGAATACAATGAAATCTGAACTTAATGGAATATAATAGAATGAAATAGAATATAAACTAAAGTTAATGATGTAGAATAAAACATACCTTATGGAATACAACAGAATGAAATAAATATAAAATAAATACGATTTAATGGAATACAATGAAATCTGAACTTAATGGAATATATAATGGGATGAAATAGAATGCACACTAAATGTAGTACTGTATAGAATGAAAGAAACTTTATGGAATATAGAATGAAATAGGTCTAAAATGCATAGTAGATATAATGGAATACAATGAAATCTGAACTTAATGGAGTATAATGGAATGAAATAGAATGCACACTAAATGTAGTACTGTATAGAATGAAAGAAACTTTATGGAATATAGAATGAAATAGGTCTAAAATGCATACTAGATTTAATGGAAAACAATGAAATCAGAACTTAATGGAATATAATGGAATGAAATAGAATGTACTCTAAACAAAATGGGATACAATGAAACTTAAATTGATTAGAATAGAGTGAAATGAAATAGAATGTACACTAATCTCAATAGGTATAACTCATAAAAATGTGTTTATTTCTTGGTATTTTACTTGTCGAAATGCAATACAATATTGTGGAGGTATCCACCAACACGCTGGACGTTATTTGACGCGTCGTTAAACACGGCACGTCTCTCTGCATGACATGAATACACCAACAAGTGCCTACGCATGCAGCCTACATTTTTTGAAGTGTATTCTTTTTGTAGCAAAAAGGAATTGTCCGAGCTTTATGCATGCGGAGGAGAAGGTCTGAGCACATGCACTTGTGTGTACCATGACGGAGCGAAAACTCAAGACTGCAGACAACAAAACATCGTATATATTTATTTTGCACGTGTGTTTAGCAACTAATACTTTATAGGCCATGTACCTCCCATCACACTTCATTTGGCATCGCATTCCACATGCCGGACGGGATCCAAATGTAAGAATCATCTCAAATGACAAATCATGTTCAACAAGGCTGGCGACATTTCTTCTGCACGCCTCTCCTCCAACGAGGAATCTATTCTCTCTAAGAACGACCTCCAAGTCTCTCTGTCTCTATCTGTTTATCTGTCCATTCACCTAGGCATTTATCTATCTGTTTACCCTTGAACTCGACCCAATCATCCAAATTGAAATCAATCCATTCCATAACATGATATTCCATCTCAACCTATTAGGCTTATATTCTATTTCTATCCATAATACCCAGTATATTTCCATTCAATTCCATCTCGTCTCCTCAATTTCACCCCAACACATCGAGTGTATTATTTTTCTCCCCATCTCTACCCACTCTATCCTGTTCCACAATACACCCTATCGCTACAATTCATACGTAATAATTAAGTTCATAATATTCAGCCCGAAATGGAAATATAAAAATTGGAAATTTATCCTTTGAAGAGGTGGAAAAACTCAAATACCTGGGAGTAACAGTAACAAATATAAATGACACTCGGGAGGAAATTAAACACTGAATAAATATGGGAAATGCCTGTTATTATTCGGTTGAGAAGCTTTTGTCATCCAGTCTGCTGTCAAAAAATCTGGAAGTTAGAATTTATAAAACAGTTATATTACCGGTTGTTCTTTATGGTTGTGAAACTTGGACTCTCACTTTGAGAGAGGAACATAGGTTAAGGGTGTTTGAGAATAAGGTGCTTAGGAAAATATTTGGGGCTAAGAGGGATGAAGTAACAGGAGAATGGAGAAAGTTACACAACACAGAACTGCACGCATTGTATTCTTCACCTGACATAATTAGGAACATTAAATCCAGACGTCTGAGATGTGCAGGGCATGTAGCACGTATGGGCGAATCCAGAAATGTATAGAATATTAGTTGGGAGGCCGGAGGGAAAAAGACCTTTGGGAAGGCCGAGACGTAGATGGGAAGATAATATTAAAATGGATTTGAGGGAGGCGCGATATGATGATAGAGACTGGATTAATCTTGCAGAGGATAGGAACCGATGGCGGGCTTATGTGAGGGCGGCAATGAACCGGCGGGTTCCTTAAAAGCCATCTGTAAGTATATCCAGCCCAAGTAATTAAATTAAATTAAGTCTATAATATCCAGCTCACGTTAATTCAATTAAGTCCACAATATCCAGGTCAAGTCATTCAATTCAATTAAGTCCATAATATCCAGTCCAGGATATCCAGCTTACATCATTTCATTCAATTTAAGTTCATAATATCGCAACCAAGTCATTATTTCAATATATCCACATTTGAAATGCTTCTATTCGCTTATCTTCACTTCGTCGTAATGTCTATGTATCTGCTTCATATAATACCACATTCCACACAAAGCACTGCACTAGTCTCTTCCTTAGTTCTTTTTCCAGAAGTCCGCAGAAGATATTCATTTTTATATTGAAAGCTTCTTGGTCATTGCTATCCTTTTGATTTCCTGGCAGCAGCAGGAAACTATGAAGAAATTAATTTTTCCCCTCATATTTTTATAGGGTAAATAGTCCGATATGGTCGTTAATATTCAAAAAAACAGTTTTACAGAATGGTGAAAAAAAATGTTCTGATAATTTTTGGACAATACTTAATTTGTTTTGCGTCATGTATATAAGTTTATATATCATATTTTGGTAATTTTAGAATAAAAATGCATGTATATTTCAAGAATTTTTAGGTTACAGAATCCTAGTGATTAGTGTTGATGTAAGAACACGAGAAATTGAAATACTTACTTACTTACTCGCTTTTAAGGAACCCGGAGGTTCATTGCCGCCCTCACATAAGCCCGCCATTGGTCCCTATCCTGAGCAAGATTAATCCATTCTCTATCATCATATCCCACTTCCCTCAAATCCATTTTAATATTATCTTCCCATCTACGTCTCAGCCTCCTTAAAGGTCTTTTTCCCTCCGGCCTCCCAACTAACACCCTATATGCATTTCTGGACTCGCCCATACGTGCTACATGCCCTGCCCATCTCAAACATAGGGATTTGTTCCTAATTATGTCAGGTGAAGAATACAATGCGTGCAGTTCTGTGTTGTGTATCTTTCTTCATTCTCTTGTAACTTCATCCCTCTTAGCCCTAAATATTTTCCTAAGCACCTTATTCTCAAACACCCTTAACCTATGTTCCTCTCTCAAAGTGAGAGTCCAAGTTTCACAACCATACAGAACAACCGGTAATATAACTGTTTTATAAATTCTAACTTTCAGATTTTTTGACAACAGACTGGATGATAGAAGCCGGGAAATTGAAATACCTGGAAAAAAAATGCTTTAAACGGTATTTGTGAACGAAATAGAAATACAGAATTTCTAAAATTCAAGGGATCCGTTGTTTATATTTCCCTCACCGACTTGATACACCGTTAGTCGAACACTAAGAGCATTGGTTTTCCATGTCATGGAACTGAGTTCAGTTAGAAAAAAAATAAAGAAGAAAATTTATGACCGTCTAAAATATTAAAGTGTAGGTTTGCTCTGCACAGACTCATTTACTCCATCACTATCCCATAAATCTCCATTATTATATACGTTGGAGGATGGAACGCAACCCTTATGCACACACAGCTGACTCATCTTGGTGAATCTCAAGAACGTAAATAAATTACGATTTTTTATTACAGTTGAACCACGTTTATCCGCTACCTACGGGACTTTACGGTAGGTCGGGAAGCAACGAAGATCCTCTAATCAGAGGCATAAAGAAGCTTTGTTTTAAATTACAAATAAACTGAAGAGATGTACCATTAATTGTGTGTTATCTATAGAGTCCCGTGAAAATGGTTCTTATTTTCAAGAAAAAATCGTTTTGAAATTTCAATATTTAGGTCTTACTGTCAACTTATTATCAGTGTTGTTTTAAAATTATGTATATGCAAATTTATAATCCTGTCTTAAGATATTGAAAATGCATATAGAGTGTTAGTTGGGAGGCCGGAGGGAAAAAGACCTTTGGGGAGGCCGAGACATAGATGGGAAGATAATATTAAAGTGGATTTGAGGGAGGTGGGATATGATGATAGAGACTGGATTAATCTTGCTCAGGATAGGGATCAATGGCGGGCTTATGTGAGGACGACAATGAACCTCCGGGTTTCTTAAAACCCAGTAAGTAAGTAAGTAAGTCTTAAGATATTGAACACGATAAGAGTGCTATATATAGAGTCTTCAGCATGAAATTTCAGTTTTTACAATTTATAAAGGTCTCCCTCACTGGTTTAGGGGTAAAGTGTTCTCCTCTAGAGCCAAGGGTTGTAGGTTTAAACTCGGCTGGGGTCTACAGATTTTTCAGGTCCAAAAATCCGGAGAGAGTACAATGTCGGAGTTTTCCGGCACGTTAAAAATCTCCAAGCCTAAATTAGAGCCTCTGGACTAAATTGTCCTCTATTTCGCGTCCTAGTAATACCTTAGTTGCATATTAGGTGGTGTTTGAAGCGATGTACTTCTGTCCTCTGTCAGCAAATAAGTGTAACTAAATTCCTTGTAGGTTTGGAAACCTTCGCTAGGATGCACCTACGTTCCGAATTCGTAACTATGGACCATTGTTACAACTTATATGCACTATAATACTCGACTACATTCATTTGTTAACAAATGACGGAACGAGGAAAGAAAAAAAACTTAAATTATGAAAATATTATTAACTAGCCATACTCGTGCGCTTCGCTGCACCCGTTAGAAATAAATATAAAGTAATTACATAATTAAAATAGGACATTTGATCCAGGGAACTTTCGTGTTTGATAGAAGGATAAATCGTTTAATATGTTACTTAATTTAAATTGTATTTAAATAATTAAAATGCGATCGTTTTGGTCCAGAGACCACTCATTTGGTGCAATGACAATTCCTTTAACATGTTTCTTAATTTTTATTACATGCATCCATACTTTAATGAAGACTGACATCATTTAGATTTAATGTGTATACTTTATTTTACTTGCTATATGTTTCCATTGAATTATGATAATAACTTAATTTTAACCCTTGTTTTCTACGTATTCAGTAAATGGCGCTTGGGCCACTATGGTTCTGAACCCTTCAAATAAATTAAATAACTTAAATTATATTATATTATATATTATATTATATTATATTATATTATATTATATTATATTATATTATATTATATTATATTATATTATATTATATTATATTATATTATATTATATTATGTTATGTTATGTTATGTCATGTCATGTTATGCTATACTATATTATATTATATTATATTATATTATATCATATTATATTATATTATATTATATTATATTATATTATATTATATTATATTATATTATATTATATTATATTATATTATATTATATATTATATAAAAATGTGTTGATAACTGATGTACACCGATAAGTAAGTTTTTCATTTGTTATGGGGTCTCTTGAGTCTCAAGAGGAACAAATTTTATTTTACAACAGCGCAACATAATCTGCTTGGCTCATTACCCAATTTTTTTGCATTGCATTTAATGCATATGTATTTTAACACGATTCAATTGAGCATAGTTAAAATTTGGATTATAAAATAATGGAATGCTAAGCTAACATATTATTACTGCATACTAAATCAATACACTCTCGTTGTTCGTTAATTCTCTGAGATAAACATTACTTTAAGAAATACAGGAAACGAATACACAGAATAGCCTATCAAGCTGTCTGTGCATAAGAAGCTATTTTAATCTTACCTGTCCTCAATTCACTCCGACGTTACTGTAATAACATTATAGCATTATGTCCATCTAGAGAAACTACACTTTCCAATAGTGAAATAATAATTAATTACACAAATCGGTTAATTTAGCTTCCGATATTACTTCATACAAACACAGAAACATTATCTGTAGGCTATGATTCATAGCTTTCGATTGTTGTTGACCAAGGCCCCTTATAGACTAATTCATTTGTTTATTTCATTACACCGCCTTAGATGGCAGTTATTTTAATTTTGAAACTCATTTATCTCATTAAATATCAGTCCTATAAAAATTTTTCAAAGAATAAAACTTATCAGAAATCATTTTTAAAGAAACGTTTGTTATGTAACATTTTTTACAAAAATCATTAATAAGAGAGATATTTCGATTTATTTAATTCAGACCCCCTTATAACCCCCCTTTTAAATAATGTATTTTGAATGCCATATAGCCTAAAATCTAAGTTACAACGAACTTAATTTATATTCCAATTTTCATCGAAATCGGTTCAGCCATTATCGCGTGAAAAGGTAACAGACACACACACAGACAGACAGACAGACAGACATACAAACAAAAATTTCAAAAAAGCGATTTTCGGTTTCAGGGTGGTTAATTATATATGTTAGGACCAATTATTTTTGGAAAATCGAAAATTACCAGAAAAATTTCGGCTACAGATTTATTATTAGTATAGATATTTCGTGAATAAAACTTGACTTTTATATGTTTTGTCTTTTTATACGAATTGGCGTTATTTAGCGATCCAAAAGCGATTTTTTTTTTCTTTTGGGGGATTATGGAAGAAGTAAAAAATTGGCAAAATGAGAAAAATTTTGCGTTATCGCTTGTCACGAATTCACGAGACCTGTAGTAATCTGTTATGAATCATAAAATACAAAATTATGTCAAAAAATGAAACATATTTTTCACTATAAATTTTAAACTTATCGCATAAATTCAGCTACTTTACCATGTTACAAATAATTTATTGTCAATACTTTATTTTATTGCAAGGAAAGTAGCTTTGAAAATCAAGGGAATTAAAAGTGGCATTTTGGAGGCGTAGCGACGATGTTTGAATTCCTCTGGGAAGGTGGTATGTTTTTGAAATGCCCAATACAATAGAAAACAAGCTTCCGATGAGACCGATATTGTATATTACATCCTTCCCGCATATAAACTTCACAGAAATGGACAGGCAATTGGAATATGTATAGGCCTACATTATATAGACTATCTTTTAACTAAAAAAAAAAAAAGGTAACATCCTACACTCAAGTTTGGAATGTGAAATAATATTTGACACTAATACATTTCTCCACAATTTGTGATTATTGAGTGCACATATATACAGTACATATATTTGAGGAAACGGTGCGAGTGGAGCGAGAAATTTGAATATGAGCACACGTGTACAAGAAAAACTGGACTGTACAACCTTAATTCAATCAGTTTTTCTCAGAGAATGGAACTTAAAGGATATTTTAAACGGACACGGACGCCGAGTGGTTATTACAGGGTGTTCATAAATTATTATTGAATTGAAAATATGTCAACTTTCGCATCAGATGGTGTTAGACATTGTGAAAAAATTTTTAACACTTTTATTCCAGTCAGAACACAACAATCCTTTACCATGGGAAAATAACAACACGTACTGATTTGTCCAGGAAATAATGTTATGTACTAGGTTAACATTAAGTTTTGACTCATAAATAAACAAACTAGACAACCTAACAGTTAACATTGTTATTTTTTTAAAGGCGCTCTACTGTAAAAGACGTAATATAGGTTATATTAACCTTTTAACTTCACTATAACTTTGCACATCTTAAGTATTGCATTGAATACCAACTTAAAAATACAGGTGCATATCTGATGAGTATACATCGAATTAGAAAAAATCCTGTTTTGTTCCTAAAGAGATATGAAGAGCCCACTGCAAGAATGATGGATGTTATTTGGAATACATTTTGCAGGAGAAGCAATTGAAAGTTTGAAATGCTTAGCGCTCAAAGCTTAACTGTGATTTTCCAATCATTACTGGACAATGACTTTCAATGTTTATTTTATTTTATTTTATTTTATATTCTCTTATAGCCCTATTAATATTATATCTGAACTGCGACCGAACACGAGCGCTGCTCATTCGGTCTCAAATTTTGTTAATACTACTGTATCTCCTGTTTTATATTGTTTGTATTATTTTATTTCTATTTCTCTTGTTTGTTTGTAATTATATTCTTCATTCTGTATATTTAAATTTAAATAAATAAATAAAGTGTTAATGCCATATAACTCTCTATGTACATTCTATATGTCTTAAGCTATGCATTGACAGTCTTGGTTCATTTTCGACAAGAAAGTGACATCCATCATTCTTGCAGTGGACTCTTCATATATTTACTTAGAAATGGTTTTTAGAGAGCCCGGAGATTAATTGTCTCCTTCACATGTCCTTATCCTGAACAACATTTGGTATACATTGAGTGATAATTTATAGCGTCAATGAAATGTGTTCTATAGTGCCAGTGAAATGCGTCATAGTGCCACTACAATGAGTGAGATGAGAGTAAAGTAAAATACTATTGAAACTTATGTAGGGCCTATATATATGTAGGTTGTATTGTAAAATTATGTATTTTATGTTTTATTATTAATTATAATTATCATGTTAAATTGTATTGTGTATTCTTATTGTATTGTGTATATAATTGTATTGTGTATTGTATAATTTTATTGTATATTGAACAAAATCAATATTTTTTAGCCTCAAATATTTTCCTAAGTACCTTGTTCTCGAGCACTCCTAAACTTTTTTCTCTCTCAAAGTGAGAGTCCAAGTTTCACAACCATACAAAACAACCTGTAATATAGCTGTTTTATAAATTCCAGGTTTCAGCTTTGTTTTAGAGCAGACTACATGACAAAAGCTTCTCAACCGAATAATAACAGTCATTTCCCATCTATTGCATCTAATTCCAATTGTCAGTTTCATCCTTCGTACTAGTAACTCATGTTGATATAATTCTGTACCTACTCTATAAAAGAGTACCTTACGTACTGTAAATTCAATCTTCACTTCTGCCCGACCCGCACAGATAAAATTACTCAGACATACTATCTACTGTCCGTCCAAGTGGTTATGCCGCAGGATCATAGAAAGGGGGGAAATCACGTGACAGTTAATTACTTAACGAGGCCCTTTTATTAAAGTTATTTTAAATAGTTGCATAATATTACGTAGACGTCCAGTTCCTAACAGAAATTAATGTTTTCAGAAAAGAGCTAAGACAGCCCAGCTTTTACAGAGGGGAGAGCAGAAGCAGGTGGGGTAAATCGGGATGCGACGTAGGCAAACGGACAGTACCTGTGCGAAAATATGATTCAATATTGAAAGCTCTATCGTCACTGGAAAACGCGAACATTTTTCTGGAACGTACTATACTCACTAACTCAGTGCTGTTTACTATATGCGGCCTTGGTTCTGTGTGGAGGACAGTTGGAACTTCATTAGTAGAAGGGGTGGGAGTGAAGTTCATTAAAAAACTCAGGTACAACAAAAATTGAAGTAAAAATAAAATGATGTCCATGTAGATTGTTGCATGTAACAATTAAAATACGCGACAACAGCCGAAAAGACACGAATATGAAAATCGCCCGTTTTATTGACTCACCTTGTACTTTCCGGGAAAGATTTGCGGTCCTATTTGCTGGGAAACATTGATCTGAACTATGCCTGACCCCGTTACAGACAAAAATTAATGCAGAGACAGATCATAGCAACTGAATGCTGACTACGATGGAACCGCTTCGGTTCCATTCTGTCCGAAATGGAGAGTCTATTACGAGACTATAGACTTCAAACGTGCTACTTATAAATTGAATTCAATCCTTCATGGCCACTGCCAATCATTTTTGTCATTACGCTCACCTTATGAACTCCTACTCTTCACAGAGCTGTTGTTCTTTGTATTGCTGCTAGGTGGCAGTGGTTGACAGCACAAGAACTTCCCTCTTTAGAGCGAGTCTGAATAAACAAGTAATGACTGGCTACAGTTGTTGACTTAGGACGGGGAATCTCGTCTCGATTTTTATTACGCGCTAAGCAAACACTGGGCTCCGTCACTCAACAGCGTGCTTGGCCTCCTCGGAGGTGTAGAGTGGAGACCAAAGTAAACACGGGCCGTGTGTTTAAGATAACATAAGCGATGATGATGTAGGGGAGCACAATTGTGTCACGTCACACAGGTAGAGTCTGCCCTTCCACTTGTCTTATTATTTAGCATTCACCCTGCAACACTGACTTATCTAAGAAGGCTTAAGGCACCGGGAGAATCCGTTCTCAGAAGTAGATGAAAAAGCCGCAGAGTTATTCAGGAGAGAGACAAGTTTGGTATTTTGATTAAGTTGAGACCTCCCACCGAGAAGGTCCGGGTTCGATTCGACGTCAATTTGTCTTGATTAACTGTTTAATGTTTGTCATCAAAATGCACTTATACAGTTTATAATTGTATACTATGTTACTCTGATATTTTTATACAGGGACATCATTTTATTTTTACTTCAATTTTTATTGTACCTGAGTTTTTAATGCACTTCACTCCCACCCCTTCTAATAATGAAGTTCAACCGTCCTCCACACAGATCCAAGATCGCATATACAGCCATAGTAGCCTTACGTTCATAGTAACAGTACGTTCCAAAAATATGTTCGCGTTTTCCAGTGACGAAAGAGCTTTCAATATTGCATCGTTTTCCATTTGCCTACGTCGCATCCTGGTTTCTCCCCACTTGCTTCTATTCGCCTCTCTGTAAATGCTAGTGGCTGAGCTATCTTAGCTCTTTTCTGAGAACATTAATTTCTGTTAGGAATCGGACGTCTACGTAATATTATACCCATGCAATTGTTGAAAATAACTTAAATAAAAGGGCCTCGTTAAGTAATTAACTGTCACGTGATTTCCTCTCTTTCTACGACTCTGCGACGTAACCACTTGGAGGGACAGTAGATAGCACGTCTGAGTAATTTTATCTTTTCGGATCGGGCAGAAGTGAAGGTTGAATTTACAGTACGTAAGGTCTCTTTTATAGAGTAGATATAGAATTATTTCAACATGTGTCACTGATACGAAGTACGAACCTGGTAATTGGAATTACGTACAATAGTCTATAGTGCGATAATATGCACATTAGAACTGAAGCCTGTATCGAAATGAACGGCCACCATTTTCAAAAATATGTTTAAATATCCATACTATGATTATATTTCAATTTAACTTCATTCTCTATATTGTACGCTAATGTGCTGTAGACAGTATAATATACACTGCATAATGAATACGTCCACATGGATAGCTCAATTCGTGAGTAAAAACACTTGTTGTTAATAATGTACTGTATTTTGATTAAACAAAAACCTAATGAAAATTATCAAATTCAAAATCGTGATATTTCCTAGTTTACGTAAAAGGATGAATTACTTTTCTTCCCTCCTGTACCTAGTAAAGTGATTTGTTTATATTTTACGCCAGTATCATCGAACTCCAGTCGTGGAATGGGGTAGCAAACGGTGTTTCTGGTTCTCTAAAGGTATAGCCAGGTTAATATTAAAAATGTTAGTAAAAATAAAATGATGTCCCTGTATAAGTTATTATGTTACTTTGATATTTTTATTTTAATAACTGCCTCCAAAGTCGCCGGCCCGGGTTCGATTCCCGGCGGGGTCAGAAATTTTCATGTAAAATTTCTACCTCGAGACTAGGAGAGATGGCGGTGCACAATTTCTAATCACTAGAGTGTGCACCAATATGCCTGGGTTAAATTCCAAATCACTCCGCAGTACATATAAAGAGAAGACATGTGTCACTGTTGATAGTGATTCGTCCTTCGGATGGGGACGTTAAGCCTGGCGGCCCCCTTGGTGCTATTCGACAGAAGTAGGCTACGTGCCGGCACCGGGTTTCCCCTTCTCCCTTCCCCACTATTATCCTCACCCATTTCCTACATTACACTTACACGAACACTTAACATACACTCATCCTAGTACACGACATAACTCTTCATAGATATACATCATGCATAACGTGGCCCGCCGAAATGGTGTGCAACTTGAAAATGGGTCACAGTCCTGCCATCTATCCGCAGTACATGGAACCCGAATCGCGCAAAGTGAAGTGGGTAGGCATTAGACACACAGACATATTACATTGGTCAACACTGATTTTGTTAAATAAAAAATTTCTGCAGTCTCTAATGCAATTTCATCTGCTGATTCCAAAAGTGAAGTCAGAATTTTTCTACCATCCACCACTTTTTTGTAATTTTAGAAAAATTGATTTATTTTTATTGCTATATAGCTACAGTCCTTAACATGCTAACGGAAAGAAAATATTTCAAATATGTTACTTTATTGCTTTAATAATTGACCTATAAAATTAGATCATTGTTGCCTGTGAAGTCAAAATTCATAAAAAAATTATTCCTCATAAGACTATGAGACTTAGACTTAATTCTCAGTTGAGTTCGAACTTACATTCATGAAACAAGTTTCATAACGTATTTTCTTTGTCCTAAATTTAAGTGTGGTAAAAGTATTTTATTAAGTGAAACATATCTCGAAATACTATATAAATACACAAACAATTTTTCATTTCTAATAGTAATAATGTCATCAAACCACGTCAAGTTTTGTAGTTTTTAATATCCAATACACAGTTGTACCCAGAAAATTACACACCACAGAATCGAACCTGTAAATTATTTTTAGTAAGTTAAGTTTTTAATAACCAATTTAATTTGAGCTCTAAATATGTCAGCATTCTAGCAGATCATGGCCTTCGTGTAATATTGTTTACTGTAGTGTGTCTTTTGTTTTATTCTGAAATGCAACACGGCCGACTTGATGCTCGCTTCGCTTCTCCTGAATGCAATTAGCTAGTTCTCAAAACTGACGACAGATGGATTTTGGAAAATAGGAAAATTATGTAGGAAAATTGACATTTCACTGAAAACTACTATTTTTCGAAAAACCTTGGGTTCCAAGCTTCAAAATGAGGGGCCATTTATTAAAATCTGTTCAGCCGTTTTCCCGCAATTTCCATTACCAGTTCAAATTATATATATATATATATATATATATATATATATATATATATATATATATATATATATATATATATGTGTGTGTTACTTTATTACTGAATAGCTGTATTTATTATAATGCATAAGGAAAAGCTAAAATCATATAAAAAATACAATTTCAAAATAAGTTAAAAAACATTGAGTTAATAATAAAAGTACGAAAAAATGTATTTTGATTTCATTCTTACTTCATTTGCAAGAGGATGGATTAAAATTCTTCATAAATATAATTACTAATTATGAATTAAAGCAGCGAATTCATGATATGCATTTACTCCACAGATGTCAAGTTCCCAGAAGCTATGCCCTGCATTATCTTTATTACGCAGCCATTTTAAAATGTTTATTCGGGTTACTGCCACCGAGTACATAGCATAATAAAAACCTCATTCCAAGCAAGTGCCTTCATAATGGGGGACGTAAATGTGAACTCCAGGCTCCCTCCAGGTTAACTACGGGAATGAAAGAAAGGGACACTTAATATGGCTTTGGTCTGTTCGTAACGCCGACGTCAGTGGAAAACCAGCATTTCAACCCGACTGCGTTGTTATAAGTGAAAGAATCTGAGGTATTCATTCCATATAAAATGGCAGAACAATTAATTAACTTTCAAGACTTCCATTTCATTTTTATACGAAGGTCATTTCATAAGTCATGGCAAACAACGAGGGTGGATCGGAAAGTAACGCGTAATAATTAAAAAAAAAAAAAAAAAAAAAAAAAAAGTTTAATAAATAGGGGGGGGGGGCGCATGTTGATGAAAAGTCATCTTCTTATTTTTCACATTAGTATGATGCCTATTAATATAGAAATCTTTTCTATGTTAATATCAACGTAAAAAAGTAATTTCTTATAGGCTATTGCATTTTTTGACGCGTTTGCACTAATAGGTCATTTTTATATTTTTCCCGGCATTTTATGGTTATTTTTAATACTTTGAAGAACTTTTAGACCATTTGGAATGCATTTTACTTTCTTCTTTACCGATAGGTCTGTTAAATCATTTTTAACCAACTTGGTCAGTAGTACTTATCTACTGAATAAGTGAATAACAGTGAAGTTTGAGTTTTATAGTCTGGAACAGACTCTAAAGTCCATCCCTATTCCACTGAAGGCTTCACTTCACACAACGGAAGTAATATAAAATTCTTGACAGCAGCTTAGTTTAAGTGAGAACTTTGACCGCTACTGTTTTTTTTTTTTTTTTTTTTTTTTGTCGGTACGAGGGTGTCTTAGAACTTATGTTTGGAAAGGGGGAAACTTTCACCATGTCCTGGACAGGACGTTGTGTCCTCAACATGGTTCGGAAGGGATGTCTACTGTAGCAGACAGGCAGTATTTTTAACACAAAGATTGCAAGAATGCACGCTGCGTCCACAATTTGTTTTGTCATTCACACTCACTTAACTGGAAGATCTGTTAATAAAAGTGAAGCGCGGAAGGAGGAGCAGTCGGAGAATGAAGGCACTGACATGGACCACTCCTAATTGAAACACATTGTAAATCCTCATTAAAATCTATAGTTTTTCCTTAAAATCTTCACTTTGTTGCATGTTCTTTTCCTTTATCTTAGTCAAATTCCAGGAAGTTGTCTTCTCTCTCCGACATTTGCAGGACAGCCATTGAAACAAGGTGACTAATTTTTAAGAAGTTGTGTTGATAGTACGGTGAACAATATTTTAATGTCATTTTATTTCAATTTCATGTAATTTTTCCATTAGTTTAAGGGCATTTTAATGATGATTTTAAGTAGATTTTTAGGTCATCAATATCCGCCCCCTAATAAAAAGTAAACAAAAATAAAAAATTCACAAATGAACTCACATCTTTTAGCTACTTTTCTATATAGGCTCCAAGCTTCTCAATAGATTTCTCCCATCGTGGTACCAGTTTCAGTATACCCATTTCATAGAAGTCCGTTCGGTTGGACTATAGCCATCTGTGGAGATGTTGATTGCACTTCTGCATCGGTCGCAAAGCGATGGTCGGCTAGGAATTTTTTCATGTTACCAAACAGATGAAAGTCAGATGGTGCAAGATCTGGACTGTATGGTGGATGCTAAAGCGCTTCCGAACCAAATGTGTTGATTTTCTCACGAACAGAAGCCGCAACATGGGGGCGAGCATTATCATTAAGAAGTTTGACATCGTCAATAATAATATAGTAATTAACAATAACAATGTCTTACTTATTTGCCACATCTCATCTTTATGTTGCGACGTGTTTTGTAAATTGTTCAATAAATTATGAGATAGTAGGCCTATATTTTCCTCTTGGACTTCTCGCATATTAGCCTAAGTGGTAATTAGGATTAGTAAGATCTAATATTGAAATTTATTTTGTCTGGGAACATGAAATTCATTGCTTTAATTAGGCCTAAACAGTTTACGATTCACGAGACATAACCTAAAAATGTAGTTTGATCATGTGAAATGATTAGTACGAATTCCGAAAACACAACACCACTTTGAAATGTACAGCTTACTTAAAAACTTACAAGCACTTTCTTTCTTGGGGAAGTCGCTACCATGCTATTTCCTCTCTTGGACATTTTAATAAAAATCTAAACACGAAAGAACTTCATTAAAATGTCAAATATATTTGCGTGCATGTTTCATATGACGGAGGTCTATAAGCTATTTCTTATTTAATTACAATTACCTGAATATAGAGTTGAATTGGAATCACTACGCAACAGAACTCAATTCTGTATTGATATCAAAATTCATCGGCCAATACTAATATAACCTCTGCAGTTGCGAGAGTCATTAAATAAAAAATATATTAATATTAATTCCGGTATGAATAATTAATTATTAATTCACAACCCTAGGTACTAGCATATTCATCAGTTTACTTTACTGCAAACCGAAGTTATTGCTGCCAACATAAGTTAGAAAATAACTGCTAGTTGTAGTATTTGTCAGTGTCCGAAATTCGAAACGAAGTTGGTAACAAAAAAAAAATTCAACCTGAGAGCTATAAAATGACTATAATCCACTAGTATATATAGTAATAGGGGAAAAATGGTTAGGTTTCACCTTATGGTATTAAGTAAGCTGACCCGGACTATAATATATTGTGTTGAGAAATTTAGTAATCTGCGTTTTGTTACGTGGACATCCTAATAGGATATGATCTATGATATGATCTCGCATATCCCTCACTTCTTGAAATATATATGCAGCTTTCCGAATTCTATAAAGATACTGAGGTTGATGAAGTAAAATCTTATGAAATATGGCAATTTCTGCTTTTGTATTATTATAATTCTTAGTAAACCAAGGTTTTGAGGTGGAAATTTCTGTAGGACAATCAAGTTTTCTTGATTATGATTAATTTGTGGGTCTATCGATTTCTAAAATTTTGTTACATCCTCAATAGGAGTAAAGAAGTTACTTTTTTTTCAGAGTAATTGCTTCTCTAGCTAGAGCATCTGATTTTTCGTTACCTGAGATATTCTTATGCCTCGGGTTCCAAATCAGTTGCATATAATTTTTCTCGTGGTGTAATTTGTATCATAAATAATATTTGTGCGAGATCGTGCGTATTTGCTTGGTTTCCGTACAAAACCAATCCGCGGAAAGTCTAAAATTCCACATTCAGTATTCCCAACCTAACACATATAACAATTTCCCCTCTTCTTACCGCTTAAGTGACATATTCATTTTACTGCTTTAGGCTTTTAACATATTATTTTTAGAGACGTTCAATATAGTAATAATTATAAATTGGAAACTTACCACTGCAATTTCACCTACATTGCACTGTTAATTATTGTTTTTAAATATTTGCAAAAATTAAGTAAACTCTACAACTCCACTAAAGTTACTGGATTCGTGATGGAAGTAACATTAAGGAAGCCGTGCAAAAATCAACAAGATTCCAGACTCATCATGGCGGCTACTTTGACCGGCAAAATTAAACTTGTCGATGTTATTACTGCAATATGTTATATAAATAATATTGTTAAAATATTAAAATGAAAAATAAATCATTACACAACCTTACCGTTTGTTTTAAATTCACAGACACACGTATAGGCCTATCACGGCCTGCTGGAGTATAGTAAATACAGAAAACATTTTAAAGCAACAACGTTGAAGATAGATATTTTTGTTTTGCAAATTTGCCGTCATTGAACAGAAACCAAGATGGAGATTTCATTGCAACTAATTAGAAATTCCTCTTTCAGGTATGTAATAAATGATCTTCCCACAAAATAATGTACGATACACGAGCGGTATGTTTTCTTTCAATTCTCGGAAATTAAAAAAGCTCAACTACGTTTCGCGTTTTCAAACTTTTCCTCGAACATGAAAACTTCATCATACCGCTCTTGTAACGCATATTACTTTGGCAATTAATCTCTAGCCAACCTAATTTGGGAGATAACTTTACTATTCCAATATTATGAAGAGCACTTTGTGAGTCAGAGTATAAGTATTAGGCCTATAGACTGCGCGACATTTTTTTTTGATATAAGGATCTGTCTATAGCCAATACTTCAACTGTGTAAATCAACCAGGTAGACGATAATTTACATTGTTCCCCTTTATTCAAAGTTGTATTAAAATAAGCCACATCCACGCCCTGGTTGTTTTTCGACCCATCTGTGAAGATCTGAATTATAGGATCCATCGTATTTCCTTGAAATTTGTCTATCAATTCTCTCCTTTTCGGGGTATGTTCCAATCATCTTTAGTAAAATAATTGTCTAATACAGACCAAAGTGTAATACAGGGACCGGGGGATCGTATTCAGTACGGAAAATGTATTCAAATCGATTTTAATACTCCATGAAAACGTAGTAATTGCACAACACCGATAACGATATTTAAATATTATTTTATATTTCAGGTCGTAGTTCAGGTATGAACAGAAAAATGCTTTAGTAAGTAATGCTAATTGAGGCTTAAAATTAATAAAAAAATGGTTCGATTTAAATTCGCTTGTAATTAATGAAGATAAAACAATAGCTATCCCATTTTCTTTAAATGATAAAGATAATAAACTGATTTCATCTATACTAAAAATTAAAACGCATAATTTTGACTGTTCCGATATAATTTGCAATTGTTCAGTTATTAATGACGTTAATTAGGTTAAATACTTAGGTATAATTATTGGTAATCATTTAAAATGGAAGAATCATATTCATTATATTTGCAATAGATTAAATTACGTAAAATATTATTTATTTTTACAAGTCTTGCCTATAGACACAGAATAACACACAATTTACAATAATGTTTGTATATGAATGCGGCACATAAAAATATATAAATAAAAATTTAAGATAAAAATACAGATTTACAATCACAAATATATAATTTGTTGCTCTAAGAAATATTTTGTCCATTAACTGTTTACGTAGGCTTACAATTTATTTAGCATTATTTCAATCTAGTCGATATAAATCCAACCTTTATCCGTTAATTTTACTACAGAAAAAAGTTTTAAAAATATGTTTAAAAAAAGCAAAAAGATTACTCAACTGAACTGTTGTTTAAATATTTCAAAGTTTTCAACATTAAACAAATGTTTTGTTTTATTTTATTAAAATATTTTCACACAAACCTGGTTGACTTTTTCCCGAGGTTTTCCCCAACCGTAAGGCAAATGTCAGGTAAACTATGGCGAATCCTCGGCCTCATCTCGCCAAATACCATCTCACTATCACAAATTTCATCGACGCTAAATAACCTCGTAGTTGATACAGCGTCGTTAAATAACCAAGTAAAAAAATTTTTTCACAGAAATCTTAATAATTTTGGAAGATATATACATAAATATAGGACTAAAAATATGCATTCTCTGCGTTTATATGAACCTAAATGTAAAACCAATGGAGCTTTTTATCATAGCATGAGTCAAGATCCTAGATTATTAAACAAATTTTATTCTAATATTATTTTAACCACTAATCCGCTCCAAATTAACAAAAAATAAATACAAAAATTGTATTATATTTATAGTTCGGGTTTAAAGATATTTGACACTTTTTAATCTGCAATTTATTCACTCTCAATTTTATTTTTGTTTGTATTGGAATGCCCTCCTGAAGACGTGGCTTACTCATTCAGGAGTGGGTTAGTTTATATTACTGTATACTAGCCGTACCCGTGCGCTCCGCTGCACCCGTTAGAAATAAATATAAAATAATTACATAATTAAAATAGGACATTTGATCCAGGGAATATTCGTGTTTGATATAAGGATAAATCGTTTATTATGTTACTTAATTTAAATTGTATTTGCATAATTAAAATGCGATGATTTTGATCCAGAGACCACTCATGTGGTCATAAAAATTATTTTAGGAAATACAGGAAACGAATGTACAGAATAGCCTATCAAGTTTTCTGTGCATAAGAAGCTATTTTAATCTTACCTGTCCTCGATTCACTCAGAAGTTACTGTAATAACATTATAGCATTATGTCCATGCAGAAAAACTACACTTTACAATGGTGAATTAATAATTAATTATACAAATCGGTTAATTTAGCTTCCGATATTACTTCATACAAACACAGAAACATTATCTGTAGGCTATCTTCAATAGCTTTCGATTGTTGTTGTCCAAGGCCCCTTATAGACGAAGTCATTTGTTTTTTAATTCATTACACGGCCTTAGATGGCAGTTATTTTAATTTTAAAACTCATTTATCTCATTAAATATCAGTCCTATCAAAATTTTTCAAGGAATAAAACTTATCGGAAATGATTTTTAAAGAAACTTTTGTTATGTAACATTTTTCACAAAAATCAATAATAAGCGAGATATTTCGATTTATTTAATTCAGGCCCCCTTATAACCCCCCTTTTAAATAATGTATTTTGAATGACATATAGCCTAAAATCTAAGTTACAACGAACTTAATTTATATTCCAATTTTCATCGAAATCCGTTCAGCCATTATCGCGTGAAAAGGTAACAAACATACAGACAGACAGACAGAGACAGACAGACAGACAGACATACAAACAAAAATGTCAAAAAAGCGATTTTCGGTTTCAGGGTGGTTAATTGTATATGTTAGGACCAATTATTTTTGGAAAATCGAAAATTACCAGAAAAATTTCGGCTACAGATTTGTTATTAGTATAGATTATATTATATTAACTTTTATTCATTTTGAATTTACTAGCAATAAAATAAATAAATCAATAAATCTGCCTTTACGAAGATAATTCCATAATTTCGATGCATGGAAACAGTAATAAATGCTAATAATTCAAAGCAATGAAATGTGTCTACGTAATAACGATTATACATCAACATCAACCAAGAATTCCTATCCAGACCGTGATGGCTGTGATAACGTCAGAACAACGACCGAGTTAACAATCCTCCGCCATACTCGTCATATTATCTGGGCGCTGGGAGGAGTCCAAGTGATTTCTGGAGCTCTCGACTCGATCGTATTTTATACACACATTCGGTTCATTGACAAGCAGATGGGTCCCCAATATGGCGGCTGCTGCTCAGCCATTGGCTGCAACGCTGAGATGAGGGAGCGCAAGTATTTTGCTTCGAGCCGTGCACAAAAATACAGGACACCTGCTAATACAGGCTGACACGTCCGGCAACGGGCGCATCGACTGAGCTTCACTGACAGCTGACGGATTGGCAGAATCTGCTCGCGTTCCCTCCACTGACACGTTGACAAATTGGTTAACAATGGTACTGACTTAACTGACAGGATGACAAATTGTAGTAATGACAGTAACAGTCCTAACTGACATGTTCACAATTATTCAGTCCGAACAAAGATCTGTTAGTAGCAGACTGACAACTCTGTTGACAGAAACATTGACATAACTTCCACAATTATGAATTGGTTAGAATAGGCTATATACTGACATTAACTGACAGTAACAAATTGTTCGACAGTTAAATGTCGCAATTGATATGTTTACAATTATTCAGCCCGAACAAAGATCTGTTAGTAGCAGACTGACAACTGTGTTGACAGTAATGCTGACTGAACTTACATAATAATGAATTGGTTAGTATAGGTTACATACTGACATTAACTAGCAGTAACAAATTGTTCGACAGTTAAATGTCGCAACTGATATGTTTACAATTATTCAGTCCGAACAAAGATCTGTTAGTAGCAGACTGACAACTGTGTTGACAGTAATACTGACATAACTTACATAATTATGAATTGGTTAGTATAGGTTATATACTGACATTAACTGACAGTAACAAATTGTTCAACAGTTAAATATCGCAATTGATATGTTTACAATTATTCAATCCTAAAAAAGATCTGTTAGTAGCAGACTGACAACTCTGTTGACAGTAATACTGACATAACTTACATAATTATGAATTGGTTGGAATAGGCTATATACTGACATTAACTGACAGTAACAAATTGTTCAACAGTTAAATATCGCAATTGATATATTTACAATTATTCAATCCTAACAAAGATCTGTTAGTAGCAGACTGACAACTCTGTTGACAGTAATACTGACATAACTTACATAATTATGAATTGGTTGGAATAGGCTATATACTGACATTAACTGACAGTAACAAATTGTTCGACAGTTAAATGTCGCAATTGATATGTTTACAATTATTCAGTCCGAACAAAGATCTGTTAGTAGCAGACTGACAATTGTGTTGACAGTAATACTAACCGAACTTACATAATTATGAACTGGTTCGTATAGATTACATACTGACATTAACTGACCGTAACAAATTGTTCCGTAGTTCAGTGTCCCAACTGACATGTTTACAATTATTCATGTCCGAACAAAGATCTGTTAGTAGCAGACTGACAACTGTGTTGACAGTAATACTGACTGAACTTACATAATTATGAATTGGTTAGTATAGGTTACATACTGACATTAACTGACCGTAACAAATAATTCGATAGTTAAATGTCGCAAATGATACGTTTACAATTATTCAGTCCGAACAAAGATCTGTTAGTAGCAGACTGACAATTGTATTGACAGCAATACTAACCGAACTTACATAATTATGAACTGGTTCGTATAGATTAAATACCGACATTAACTGACCGTAACAAATTGTTCCGTAGTTCAGTGTCCCAACTGACATGTTTACAATTATTCATGTCCGAACAAAGATCTGTTAGTAGCAGACTGACAACTGTGTTGACAGTAATACTGACTGAACTTACATAATTATGAATTGGTTAGTATAGGTTACATACTGACATTAACTGACCGTAACAAACTGTTCGGTAGTTCAGTGTCCCAACTGACAAGTTTACAATTATTCATCTCCGAACAAAGATCTGTTAGTAGCAGACTGACAACTGTGTTGACAGTAATACTTATTGAACTCTCATAATTATGAATTGGTTAGTATAGGCTATATGCTGACATTAACTGACAGTAACAAATTGTTCGGTAGTTCAGTGTCGCAACTGATATGTTTACAATTGTCAAGTGCGACCTTAGATCTGCAAGCTACGAGACTAACGAACGTTTTGACAGTAACCTGTTCTGATCTGACAAAATGACAAACATGTTAGCAAACATACTGACTTAACTAACAGTAACAAATTGATAATAGCAGTAATCTGGCAATACGCACGTAAATTAACATAGTAGGCGGTAGAAAAATACGAATAAAATCAAATACATCGACCCAATTTACTAATTTCACCATAATTAAACTAAAAAAGTATTGAATAAAATTACCATTAATAAAAAGTTAATATACAACACTCCTCTACTGAGGTTCTGGCTGATATATACATCTATTATCAGGCAGTACATCTCGCTTGAAGATATGTGTCAAAGGAAGAATAACAAGACATGCTAGTTAAAATATATTATGTCCCATTCCATTGTCATTTGAATTATGGTATTAGACTCTGGGAAAATTGTCCACGTATTAATGACATTTTTATATTACAAAAGAAAGCAGTTAGAATTTTATCAGGTAGTAATGAAGCAGCACATTGCAAACCATTGTTTATTAGATATCAAATTATGACACTTCCATCTTTGTATATTATATGCATGCTTGTTATATATTAATAGTACATTATGCAACGAGCCTATAATGAAGGTAATTAAGAAGTGAGTATGGATATTTATGAAGCGAGCGCAAGCGAGTTTCATAATTTTCATACGAGCTTCCTAATTACCATTCTAGGCGAGTTCATACGACTTTTTATGCTCGACCATATTTCTAACTTGAAATTACAGTATTCAGATGTATACATTTTATTTGTATCTCACAAGATCGGAAGTGACCTTGTTCTAGGTCGTGAATTGTGAGATGTGCGCAGACGCGATAGTATTGATTTTTTCCGAGGAACAATAATGTCATTGACCTTGTGTAATCCGTTAAACTTGGTATAACTTTGATTATTTTATTCGACATTGAAAAACGAGATGACAAATTGAATTTATTTGAATATTATTTACAATTAACGCTAATTATTATAGTAACAGAACATAACCTTCTGAGACAGTATTGGATTTCCAGCCTCCGTGACTTTTCGCTAATTCTCTTTCGATTGCATATCCGAGAATAATCGATACTTGCGGTTTTATAACGGTAGAAAGCTGACCTGTCATTGGCTGAAAGACCTGACCTTTAATGAGTAGGTGTACTTTAATGACATGCATTAAAGGTCTGCTACCAGGTGTATAATTACTACATTTCGGCATGGTCGAGCTTAAAATAAATTAATCTCAGCTTGCTGTGCGTAAAGACTATCATGGGCATGCTATCGGATAGGCTATTGTAATGATATTCAGTTACCATTGATTAGACTTGAAAACCCCAATTCTTCATTTCTGAAGAAAGGTACAAAGTTTTATATCATTTTGTCTAATGATGTTAAAATTTTGGATATGAGATATTTTAAGATTGTATTAAGAAAATATTTTACTATTCATGCATATTATAAAATAAGTGATTTTCATGGTATGCTCAAGAATGTGTTACTTTGACTAATTTTGATTGTCTTTTGACTTAGTTTGATTGTCTCTAGACACAAGCCAAACTCAATAAAGAAGTCAAAATATTCACTTGAACTGTAAGATTGCTAATTGTTTTTTTTTAGTTAGTTATTTAACGACGCTGTATCAACTACGAGGTTATTTAACGTCGATGAGATTGGTGATAGCGAGATGGTATTTGGCGAGATGAGACCGAGGATTCGTCATAGATTACCTGGCATTCACCTTACGGTTGGGGAAAACCTCGGAAATAACCCAACCAGGTAATCAGCCCAAGCGGGGATCGAACCCGCGCCCGAGCGCAACTTCAGACCGGCAGGCAAGCGCCTTAACCGACTGAGCCACGCCGGTGGCTTGCTAATTGTTATTAACCCAAACTACTAAAAATAAATGGCAGAAAGACTATAGTACAGAGTAAGAAGTTCCTTGATCTTGGAGCTCTGGAATGAAAATATTTCTTCAACAATAGCTCCTGGAAAACATACTTTAACAGCTGATCTCTCTATGAGTAAGTGCTGCAAACTTTAGGGAAACAAAACAGTACCTATTACCCAGCCAAGACCACTTAGATTCAATGCCTATAAAACTTTTAAAATATTTTCTATTTGAAAATAAAACGTTAGAATATTTAAATTTAGAGCCTTATCTATGTCTTACACCAGGAATGTCAACTGATGCCCATAGGAGCAAGCGCGCGCTTCAGAGCTCAGGAGAGCCTGAACGCTTTACAACGGAAAGGAAAGAGACAGACGAAAGAGGTAGTATATGCCGCTTGGTCGAGCTATATACAGGGATGGCCAGAACTGATTCAATGAATAAAGGGAAGAGAACTTTTGTTAAAACTGTATACATGTTAATTTTTAGATTTGTCTGAGAAGTATAAGTGCATTATAAGAATGTAAGTTTTAATTTTAATGCTCATTTTTCACAAGTTTGCTTTTTTATTCAAAAGGAATATTTTCTAAACTTTTTTACAGAAAAGTGAAATTTTCAGATATGTTTGTTTAGTAGCCTTACAGCTACTGAAACAATGTTTTGTAAATCTAATATATCGTAAATACGTATTACTGAAGATAAGGTATTAAAATGTTTGAAAATATTCGCTGGAAAATGTTTGTAAGGAAATGAATTAACAAAACAAATACTGTTACATCACAAACAAAAGATATGTGCCTATATGTTGGTACAACGTCAGGTCTATAGTTTCAGCAGATTTAGAGATAATTTAATATTCTGATAACAGAAAGTTGTGCACCAATATCATCTAAAAGCATAAGGCGATAAGAGTTTTATTATGTAATATTAGTTACAGTTAAAACATAGGCCTATACCTAGACAACTTTGCTTTGTACTATAATATTGTTTTGAATACTTTTATAAGACTAAAGGTACCATCAATATCAATTTCGACTTATCATGTCATACTTAGTGTCTTTCTTTGGGATAACACTTTCTTTATGAATGATGTGTTTAATTCACTAAGTACAGTATAGTTGTAGTTATCATGGAATTTGTGTGAATATTCCTTCTTTACTCTTTATTATGTTATTAACGTTTAAAACACAACTGCAATATTAGGCTAAGAAATAGTTGTTAGTAGTTTTGTTTTACAGGTAATATAGAAAATAACAAACAGAAAGAAGCCATACAAAATTAACGACATAAAATTTCACGTTTCGTTTGAAGTTTGTGCACCACTGTTTTCTTAATCCAACAGGGTGCTTATTTCTCCTTCCATACCTAGCGCTTAATGCCCGCGCACGGCGTCAAGGTCAGAAAAATGCTCTTGCTTTGACATCACTGTCATACACTAAAAATAAACAAATATTTCCGAAAAAAAGTTTTCATTGGAATTCCAAGTTTGCTCGAAATGGCTGATAGCTAAAAGATTGAGAAACTGGTTAGAAAGTGCTATAACCTGACATTCTGATTAATCGGTTAAAATAATGCTCACCCAACCAATAGACTGAAGAACCGTTTGCCAATAACATTGATCTAACAGACAAGCGTGCACGTTAGTGGTAAAACTGACCTTATAGATTGATGGATTAATTATCAGTAAACGAGAATTAGTAACTCATTAGTTAACACTGACCTTTGAGAAACTGACAAATTAGTACAACATGGGCATGAGTGACAGACTGACAAATTGGTCATGAGATAAAAACTGGCCTAACTGATGAAGTCACAAATTGGTTACCAGTAACAATGATGTATCTGACAGGATGGTAAATTAGTTTACTTAACTAAAAAGTAGTACGTAACGGAGTGGCAAACTTGACTTCACTAAGAGTAGCCTTCTGGAAGCATTTTTAGCTCAAGGGCTATTGAGTCGGTTTTTCATTCCCGAGATCTGTGTTCAGATCTCCGTTAAGGGGACGCTCCACTAAAAATGACGACTCCTTTTCTAATATTTTTTTTCAACCAAATTTTGAGAGCATGTTTACTATGTAAAGGACTTGTTTGAACCAATAAATTATTGAGATTTGCGATAGATTAATTAGTTTAGAAAATTGTATATTATGTAGAACTACATTTGTATATAGATCTTTTGTTAAATTATTAAGTTTTGTACTTTTGTGAACAATATCAATAAAGCTATTTATCTATCTATAAAAAAAAAATGTAAAGGACTAACAAAATCTAAATTTTGAACTCCCAAATGTTTTTGTTTTTTATTTTTATTTCTTTTTCATTTTTTTTAGAAAGATTGCCAAATCCAAGTTTTTAGTAGAAGATCTCAATTTTTAAGCTTCATTTTTTTGCTTAAATTCACATGACACGGAGAAACGTTTCTATCCATTCATTTTATGAAATATCTCATTTATTCACTTCAAAAAATTGTCTGACGTTTTGAATATGTTAGTTTTTCTATAATTCATGAAAGAAATATTAATAACATTAACTAGCAGCATTTTTCACAAAATAAATGCATAGAAACATGCATCTACCTCATAAATACTTGCAGTAAAAATTTCATCCAGATTGATTAATATTTGGATTGAAAAATTTGGTGTTGAATAAAAAAAATGAACTTACGGAAAAATGGATTTAAAACTGTCCGTTTTGAGAAGGATGATCAACAAGCCAATAACCTTAGCCTAACGATGAAACGAAGTCTATTTACAATCATGTATTCCTCACTTCAGTGAGAGATACAAAATGCATATTAATACATGGGAAGTGAAAGGACTTCTTTTTGGCACTAGGGGAACTTCATTTAAGTTAACCAAAACCATTCTCCTTTCTCTTAAATTTTCTAATGATGACATTAACAAAATTTGTCTAATGGTATTGAGAGATTCATTATCCATTTTACACAATCACTTGCATAACACTACGTAATTTTTTTACTTAATTTCATTACTCTTCATTGTACTTTCATCTCATTTTTCTCCGAAATCAAACTGTACTTTATTTTTAAATGTATCATTGTTCTGTATTCTCTCCGCAAATCATATCGTATTCTATTTTTAAGTAAACCTCTGCTTTGTATTCTGGATCCTAGTGGTCAGCCGTAGATGTCGGCCAGATGTCCCAAATTGTGGAATTAGTAGTAATATTTATGTAAGATATATCCATCAAAATTCTTCTCCGATACATTGATCTATTACTTCAGGAGCCAATTTTAGGGGAAAAAGTCACTAGAGTTGTAATCAGAAATTTGTAAAATAGAATTCTTTGATGAAAGAATAATTTTGACAGCTCTTTAAATGCCCTGTCACCTTACAGCCTTATTAAAAATTATTAAACACATTTTAAATCAGAATTGAATTAAATCCATTTGAGGTAAAAATATATACTTCTAAAGACGTGAAATAGCCAATATTTGTTTTGGAAAATTTTCATGTTTTTCAATGGAGTCTTCCCGTAAGTTCAAATAGAATTTATGATTAACACAGACGTTATTCGGCGGCTTTAAGGATGATAATCATGTTGTATGTCATTTCATAAGCTCTACATTAATAATTACATTATTATTACTGACATCATTCCATACTATATATTTCGTCATCTGCTACTCTCATCGATTGAATTGTTAACCACGATTTTCATTGTGTCCGACATTCGTGAATTGAAACTCAGCACATGGTGATACATATTTTAAAGAAATACATATCCATAGCCTGGTTTTATGTCTGAAAAGAAGTGAGCCTAGGAAGCACGTATCATAGATTTAGGGTGAACGTAGAGGTTTTATCCTTACATATGAATTCATTGCAAGAAATATTCTTCCTCACTAGAACGTTTAATTCTGCTAATCTGCTAATTTCGTGAAATATCATCATCATCATCATTATTATCATTATCATCACCATCATCATAATCATAATCATCATCGTCATCATCAAATTTATACTGGGATTAGGCACATGTGCCTCTTCAAGATTCAATGGACTGTTGCAATAATCTCTATTTTTGGCGTAACAGGCTTCGCTAAATATCGTAAGCTTTTTTGGGTGATTTATTATCGGGATGTTTATTTAAATGTTCTGCCTTTAATTTCTGTCTTCTACTATTTTTTTTATTTAACGAGAACATTTTTAATTCCTTCCTGATATCTTCATTTTTTTCCCTACCATTGAACTCAAAAACTTCATTCTTCGCTGGTTAGATTTATTTACAATAATTTTCGTTAGTGTTCAGATTTCACATCCACATACCAACGCAAGAACGGCCATCATTTTATAAACTTCAATAGGATATCCTTTCGTGTTTTGCCTTTAAGTGTTGTAATAATGCACGACACATTCTTTGTAAACTGTACATTTTTCTCCAAATCGAAATTGAAATTGTAACCTATACCACAGCCTACTAGTTAAAACAGTAATTTGTTCTATTACACGTCAGTAAAACTAAAGTCAGTAAACTTTAATATTAGATATCAGTCCAATACACTGCGAATTTCAATTGTTTTATCAACAGTAATCTCACTAGAGGTTTTGATTTATCTAGAGAAAATCAAAACTCGAGTGGAATGTAATTGACTATTACACGATTAGAAGAAAGTATATAAAGAATAGAAGAAATAAAATACTCTACTACAATAAAATAGATATTAATTGACTTACTAACATTCTATTTCACTAATGTTAGCTTCACCAAAACATTTTAAAGGAGCCGCCATTTTCAGTTGACTGTCTATACTGTAAACAAATGACGATCGCAAAGCATGTTTTATAGTACCGTAAAGATATTTGCAGTTTGAAATGTTGGCAAACAAAGAAAGAAATGATAGGGAGGTGATAAAACAGAAGAAAGTATATAAAGATTACAAGAAATAAAGTACTCTAGTGCAATAAAATAGATATTAATTGACTTACTAAAATTCTATTTCACTAATGCTACCTTCACCAAAATGTTTGAACGGAGCCGCCATTTTCGGTCGACTATCTATGCAGGAGACAAATTACGATCGCAAAGAATGTTTCAGAGTAAAGTAAAGAATTTACAGTTTCAAATGTTGGCAAAGAAAGAAACAAATGCTAGGGTAGTGATAAAAACAAACAAATGCTAGAGAAGCGATAAAATTAAACAAATGCTAGAGGAGCGATAAAATTGTGCGGTAAAGCAGCCATTGTTGGTCGAAAGACGTCCTTTCGTACCGTTTTATTGGTCAAAAGTAGTATGACGAAGTAAAAGTGTAATAGTCAACTGAAAATGCTATTCAGAGACGAAGGGACGATGATCTGAGGACAATGCGAAATAGCGCAATGAGGGAAAATATTTGAATGGGAAGAGAAATGTATCTATAAATCTATATGCTTGTAATCACAACATACATTACAATATCTGCACAAGACAACACACAGGTTCTCTCCGGCTAGAAATTCTCATGTAGGCCTAAAAGCTGAGTTTCAACAATTTGTTTTAATTTATAACAATTTTATACCAACTGAAGGTCAATGTGTTAAGATTGTTATGAGATAGAATACAATTCTAGAGACCGGATTTTAAAGGGAAAATTTTTAATCAAAAAAGGACAAAAAAGGGAAAGTTATAGCCAAAAAAATAAAGGACTTGAGAAAGGACTATATTACTCCGCAAAACACACTTCAGCACATTCATGAATATACATGGCACACACAATCTTACATTTATCTTTTCACAACTTAAGGAAAGTGTTGTATTTGATATAGTCAAAAAAGGATTCAAAAAGGACTATATTACTCCCTCAAAATGGTGCTATTTTAATTTAAAACACACTTCAGCATATTCATGGATATACATAGCACATATAAGCCTATATTTATCACTTCACAACATAAGGAAAGTGTTGTATTTGATCACATTCAACATTTTAATATGTTTCAATATGATTCTGTCTCTTTGAATGCAGGATGTCTTTATAAACAGAAAATGATCGCTCAACGTCAACTCAAATCAGAGGTGAAAATTTTCTTTTTATCCTGAATTCTAAATCAGCACACTTTATTAGTTTTTCAATGTCTGGAGTCAGATGAAGAACGATATTTATTTTCGCTTGCTCAGAAAGTTACAGGCCTATTGGAAAAAAAATATAGGAAAATTATCTAAATGTTTGCGATATTCTGTCAAAAAAGAACCAAAATAAGAGATGTTTTTAAAAAAGAGGAAAAAAAGGGAATATGGACTAAAAAGGGGAAAAAAGGGAATATGACTGAAAAAAAGGAAGTCAAAACCACATAATTTGGTCGGTGAAAGATAGTTTTGAACATCGTAATTAATTACTTCATGTTTCGTATTGAAATAAAAAAGAGATTCCCTTTAAAATCGGTCACTAACAATTACAATTAAATGCTGTATTCTTTAAATGATTTAAGTTTTTCTGCAGTTCATACTTAAAGAAATGCAACTGATTTTAACATTAGTAACGGGTCCAATTGGTGAACCGTTTACAAGCCAAGTTAAGTAGATGGAGAAACGTAACTTACAGATAGACAAATTAGTTAAAATCTGGGACAGAGATAAATAGACTTATCAGGTGGACATATTAACATATTTGAAAAGAAGACAGATGGGATTGTTTTACCACGACACAGAGTTGTGCAACGCCATGTCCTTAACAGACTGGTTCAGAGATTGCCCTCGGTGATAGGACAGATTAGCTAACTTAATTAAGACGCGAAGTCGTTCGTTTCCTTCTGGGATTAATTTTCTATGCCTTGTTTCAATGTTATGGTAAGTACTTTATGTAATATATTATAGTGTCAAATATCTTCTAGACAGCTATTCCCAAAAGTAGATCTTTAACGTTAGACAGGCATGTTAAAAGTGTCTATCATAAAGTAACGTACGAGAAGTACTTTTAATACTAGTGCGAAAAGTATTTTAACATTTACTGTCAACTGTAAATAAAGCCAGAAAAGACTCTCTAATGAAATTATATAAGACGGTGGCAGTTCCTACAATTACTTATGGATCCTAAACATGGACAATGACGGCACAACATATAGCTAGAATACAAGCTGCTGAAATGAAATTCCTCAGGCCAATAGCAGGATATCAAAGAACAGACAAAAAACACAATACAGAAATAAGACAACAACTAAAAGTAGAGGAACTAAATACAATAGTGAAATATAGAACAAATTGGGAAAACCACCTAACAAGGATGACGGACAATAGAATACCGAAAGCAGCATACAATTACTCACCACGAGGAAAAAGGAACTTAGGAAGACCTAAGAAAAGATGGAGGCAGCAACAATTTGGAGCCGGAACAGGCTAATGAAAGGCATAAACCGTGACGTAGAAGAAGAAGAAGAAGAAGAAGAAGAAGAAGAAGACTGTCAACTGTTTGCTTCGATTCACAATTTGTTTCCCACCTGACGTCACACAGCATCAAGTGCAACCGATCAAGAAAGTGATTCGAACAACGCCAGATCTACTTTTAAAATGACTGTTTCTGGTTAAAAAAAACGTACTTACAACTTTTGCTGTACCGTTCACATCTCTGCTGGCAAGGAACTAGACTGATAAATGCAAATTTTCATTCATGCAACGATAAGCTAGAAACGAAACATTGCACAAAACAATGGCCATGGAAAAGGTATGAAAGGAAATCTTGGAGAGTTTTTCTATTGATTGAGCTTTATCTTAAGGAATTATAATATACGGTTGTGAAATTATAAGCTATTATTACTGTATACTCTTAGTGTAGACACAAAAACATTGTTTACAAAGAAATATTATTGTAATATGTATAGTTCTTGGGAAAAGTGACACAAGTCAGTTTCCACAAACCTTTTTTGATAATTTATTGACAACTTACGCAACATCAGTGCGCTTGGAAAAAAATACATAGGTATTCCTCCCATTACAATAATTCATACAGAAAAAAATCAAGTCTACATAAACCAGTGTAAAGTTGTCAATAAATTATCAAAAAAGGTTTGTGAAAACTGACATGTCACTTTTCCCAGGCACTGCAGATGTAAGTCTCATTCTAATTGTGTCAAGTTATGTTTTTCAATCAATGTTGTGTTTGACTCAATTGTTCGCATATGCAGTATGTAAAGTTAGATTTTATACAAAGAATTGTGTTTGGATCGCATTTCTACCTTCAATGACATTGTACAAAGGTATTGTGTTCCTTATTCCTTTATTTTTAGTCTAATTGTTCATTTATTTATTTATTTTTTAAATAGTCATCCAATAAACAAGTAACTATTGTTGCTTCAGGTCACTAGTATTAGTAAAAATTAACAGGTCTTAATTTGAAATCATTTCGCAACAACGTAGGAAATTACTGAAGGATATACCACCTGAACCCAGAAGACTGGGAGTTGCAAGCTTTCGTCTTAACACTGGACATGACATCCTGGGTAAACACCTCAATCGTCTTGGCATCCTGCTATCAGCATCCTGCATTTTGTGCCATCAACAGGAAGACATGGATAGACAACATCTTGCAAAATGCCCTGCTCTGAAATCCTCCAAGGAAGTCGACCGCTACTAGGAAGCCAGAGACCGAATGTTTTTAATTACTTAATCCGTAGTTTTGTTCACCACTTTCTTGATTTTCCTTCAGTCAATGATAGTAAATATCATATACTAGCCATCAGACAAATAAATAAATAATTTGAAATCAAAAACAAAATAATGTCCATGAACTCTAAATACACCTATGTTTTTGTTTTGATAGGTAAAAATCTGTAACTATGCTACGATTACAGAAATTTTATTTAAATCTCCAAAAATAAATGACTGCAGTAAATGTAATTCTCCAGTAATAAAAATTAAATCAACTACTCGCAAGGTGAAGAGAAGGACTTATGAGAAATGTGACGCGGGGTGCAGAGGCCATTGTGTTCAAAACTTAAAAGCGCGTTTCTTGTGACAGGAGTTTATGATGTGGGACTGCAGTTTTGCCGACGCCCGATTTGTATGCTGATCATAGCAAGCATCTCCGAGGCAGATGTGACAAAATGAACTGCAATTTATTATTCAGAGCCTAGGCCGCAAGAGGTCATTTACACACAACTAGTTTTCACCGACATATGCGCTCGATTTCCTCACAAACGGTTTTCGATTAATATTGGATAATGAATTTTGACATTTTTATTTGCAGAGTTGTTTTAGCGCCAACTGAGTGGCACCAGAGTCATTCCAACTTCATGTTCTACCAGACACAGCCGTGCACGTATCTGAAGGCTCACCTCTAAAGGAACCAGGGTTTCTTCATCAAACTCTTTTTTCCAGCTACAAAGATTATTATGAGAAAATATTATGATGGTGGTAATAAATAAACAGTGTCATCAAAATGAAACACATTTTCATTATGCATTTTGTATATTCCGAAACAATTTAGTTTTTTGTGTTACAGTTGCAGTCATGTAGCTAATCGGTGATGTATGCAATGGATAGGGAAAAGAACTGGCCACCCTACCCCATTATTTCCTGGCCTAGTTACCTCATAGGTGATGCCATGTTGGTGTCACTTGTGAGGTTCAGACCTGTCTTCGGACAGTTGACTTCCCTCTTGCTTAAAAAAGTCCCTTGTGCAGACGCTTGTATTTCCCTACTTTGACTATGCTGACATTTTACTGACTGACCTTTCCAGCGACAACAAAACGAAATTTCAACGTGCTCATAGTTTGTGTGTACGTTTTGTAAGCAATGTTCGTAAATATGAACATATTACCCCATCCCTGGAAGCAATAAGTTGGCTTAAACTAGGTAAGAAAATAAATTTACATTCACTTCTCCTCTTCGAAATCTTGAACTCTTCTATTCCTTCGTACCTGTCGTCTCGCTTCACTTACCTTTCTTCCCACCACAATCTGAACACACGCTCTCGCCATGAAACAATACTAACAATACCATCCCATCGCACCTCCTCATATTCATCCTCTTTCACAATAGCCCTGCCAAGACTCTGGAATCCGCTACCTGCTAGCATCAGGGACTGTCGAAATAAAACTCAATTCAAAGGCAAACTTGCTAGGCACTTGGTCAGTAATTGAGACTCGTTCAGACATGGTTTCTTGTAAATAGTTCTCTTAATATATCACAAAATATTTCAATATCCGGTAATTTCATCACTATAGAATTTTGTTATTCTAGGTTTAATTTGTAATTCAGTCGATACAAAAATATTCTTAGTTCTTAACTTCTAAAATAAAATGTCTAGCTTTCATTAGTCAAGTAATCTTGTCGTACTTTAATTTTTATTGTAATTATAATTGTAAATTTAATATTAATTGTAATTTTATTCTTCATATTACAGTTGCAATCCCCTGGTAGTGGGACAGAGAAGGCCTGACGGCCTTATCTCTATCAGGTTAAATAAATAAATACTAAGACTGAACAACAATAATGCAGTCGAAGTTAAAAATATAATTATTTCAGATAACTTCGAAGATACGACTGATGTTCAACAACGAGATCCGTTACCACCTACTCTGTTGAATATAAATAGCAGGCAAAATAGAAAAGATTAATTGCATAATTATATTCTTTGAACATAGTTGTTATTTACAGAAACTGTCTACGAATACGAGCTTGCTCAGATGGAGGTGTGCTATGTTTATTTTGTGTATTAATGTTGTATTGTATGCAGCAATAAATAAATAATTAAGCGCACAACCCAAAGAAAATTTATTTTTTGGCATATGTTGATGATAATGTATTAAAAAGAAAATCTGAATTTTCAACTATAAATCTCACTTCACAGTAATTAAATTCACTAAAAGGCACTGGTCTACAACTGAATAATAATAACAAAAATAATAATAAAATATCTTAAATTATCCCGTAACCTTACTCATGCGCACGACACACAAGTCCTCAAGTTCCGAGCATTTTGCTCATGACACAAACAGCATGACAACCACTGTGCTTATACCTTCACTAACGTTTTGAGATAAAAGGAAAATTTTGTAGTTTCTGTCATACAATGGATCGTTTGTGAGAGGCTTAAGTTGCCTCTGGTAGCAATAATAAGAAACACACCTGATTGATGGTAAGAGCAGGGAATGTGAACTTATCTCATGAAGATAGTTCTCAATACACCATCCGAGCATCCCATACGTGCTGCGTTATCTGAATCATAACTGGAGGCTCCCTACAGGAAGGCATTTTGGGCTTGGACGCCGTGTAACGAGATTTGATTGATCGGTATTGAGCAGGTCGGGATGTGCTGTTTGTAAAACAATAGAAGGAAGTGCGGCGCTCATGACTGGACGGGGAGCCTTCATGGAATAAATTACAACTCCGACCATGCTTCACTTTCCCGGGGAACTAATTCCGTCTGCCTTACTTTCCGACAAGAATGAGAGCTACTCTGCTGCAAGAAAATGTTGGACAACTTATTAATGTCTCCAGACTGGGCCCACGGAGATCTTCCTGTATTCTGTTAACCTGAGGTAGTAGGATCTCTGAGACAGAATTCGTTGTAGGCTTATAATTGCTTATTTTACGAAGCTTTGTCAACTGCTGTGGCTATCTAGCGTATGAATGGGATAAAGGTGATAATGCCGGTGAAATGAGTCCGGGGTCCAGCGCCGAAAGTTACCCAGCATTTGCTCTTAATGGGTTGAGGGAAAACCCCGGAAAAGCCCAACCAGGTAATCAAATCAAAGGGGGAAATGAAGTGATGCCGAGGACTCGCCATAGACCATCCGGCTTCAGTCCTACGGCTGGGGAAAACCTCGGAAGAAACCATTCATTGAAACCAAAGGGGGATCCAACCCAAGCCCGAACGCAGCTCCGGATCAGCAGCCCAGCGAATGCCCAGCAGTCGTGTGAGAAACATTGTAATACATACTAACACAGATTTGGTTCACGAAAAGAACCATAATTTCTTTATTAGTCTGAAAACGTGCAGAATTCTATTACAGACGTGATGGAATCTGTAAAGCGGAATATATGGACTGTCATATGCTGAAAGCGCAGTATCACATTTCTTGTAAATTTACAGGAGACGAAAGAAAAAGTGACAAAATACCAATTAATTACAGAGTGAAAGCTACACAAACCTGCCAAAATTATGTATACAATACATATCTATCTATTATTTCTTATACTGTATTTTTAATTTGTAAAGACCATGTTTTTAAAACTGTTAGTGGTTTAACGATTTGTTTCCTTTTTAACTGAACGTGAATGCCATTATCAAATGACCTTGCGCCCAACACAAAGCACTACACAACAGAGTACGTATGGGGCTAAGTAAATAATAATAATAATAATAATAATAATAATAATAATAATAATAATGATTTATTTAACCTGGCAGAGTTAAGGCCACACGGCCTTCTCTAACACTCAACCAGGAGTAAAAACTGCGTTACAAAAACACTACAAATTTACAAAGTACACTACAATTTTACACACAAAACTGAATAAGATAATAATAATAATTAAATGTAAACAACAAGTAAGAAGAAATCGGACATAATATATAACATAGAGAAGGAAAGAAAAAAGCATAATAAAATGTGAACAGCAGGTCAAAAATAAATGAGGCATACAAAGTATAAAAAAATAAGACAAATATTGATAATAATAATAATAATAATAATAATAATAATAATAATAATAATAATAATAATAATAAATAAGAATAGTAATAATAATAATGATAGTAATAATAATAATAATAATAATAAAATAATAACAGGCCTAATAGTAATAATAATACTAATAGTAGTAATAAAATAGTGCAGTACAAAGCATACAATGAATACAATATTTTTAAGTACACACAGTAAGGAACATTATGTTTATCTATAGCTCAACTTATCACATTAGAGATATACCATTATCGGAAAATATGAAAACAAAAATATAAAATAAGTTAAATATCACTAGAACATACAAAAATGTGAATACGTGGAAACATGCAATACAACACTTGTCGTAATAGTAAGTTAGTTTGGCAACTCGTCATAAGATAATTTTCTAACTTGGATTTGAAAGATTTCAATGTTCGGCAGCCCTTGACTTCAGGCGGCAGAGAGTTCCAGTGACGAAAGGTAGCAACAGTGAAAGATGAGGAATACAGAGATGATGTGTGAAGTGGAGTTTCTAGCGTGTTATCGCGTTGTGATCGAGTATTAATATTATGATAGCGAGAGAGAGAGTATGAAAACGAGCGAATAAATGATAGGGGGATGAAGTGTGCATAATTCGATATAGGAGAGAAAGTGAGTGCAGATTTCTCCTCTCATGTAACCTAAGCCATGATAACTTCTCGAAAGAAGGTGAGATATGATCATAGTATCGAACATTACAAATGAAGCGGACGCACGCGTTATGAACACGCTGTAGTTTTGTTGTAAATGATGCCTGTCTATTCTCATTTTCAAAGACATTAGACTCACAAAAAACATCTCTTGGAAAACCTTGACAATTACACATAAACATTATCTGACTTTTTTATTTGTTTATCCATGCATTACTACCAGTATTTTTTGACAGTTTATATCGTTCACACCCTGTGTATATTTTTGTAAGCGATTTAAAGGAAACATGCTAAAATGCTTCTTTCTGTGTATTTTTCATTTAGGATATATCTACCTATGTTTCATTTTCTATTTAGCCTACAAATTATAGTAATTTGAAATATGAGACGATTGTCATCTTGTTATTAACATTTCTTATTAAATACATTTACAAGCCTACCTTAACTTCAGAAATGTTCAGCTTTGCAATATACCGTGTGAAAAAAATCAGCACGCCAAGCAAGCAGTTCATCATATTATTCTTTAACAAAAATTCTAGCGTTTCGCCGAAACAATGAATTAAACAGGATAGACAACCCTCCTGTAAGTCCAAACAAACGATGGAAAAACTCAAACTCTTCTCATAAACGAATTACCGTGAAATTCTAAAATCGCATTAAACGTGTGCGATTTTTTTCTACATTTCTCAGGTATTATAAAAGGGCAGACAGTGAAACATATACAACATTTCCTAAAACCATTTTATATCCAGTCATTATATGAAATATAAGTAGGTTATATTTATAATTCGGGACCGGATTTTTATGTAATATCAAGGTGTGAAATATATACATATTTATGTAAGAAAAATAAGCTGAATATGTACCAAAATATGTAAAATCATGAAAATATTTAATATCAATATCTGGCAGGTATAGGATAGGTAAGACTCTCCAGTGGTGATTTCATAGAGCACCCGACTTTTTTACCGCACACTTTACACATTACTATTTTTCCATCTGTAATGAAAGCTTCGTCCATCGCAATCCATAATTTTATTTAAAGTAAAGAGGTCAAACAATAACCTGAAAACCTATTTATTGTATTCTTTCAACATCTTTCCAGTTTGTTCCTTCATTCCAGCTTCTTTTCAAAAGTCGGCTACTTTATTGCGGCTCATGTCAGACTTGATACGGGTTTTCCTTGGAAGGATTAGGAAGAGGGTGGGTAAGGTTGCAAATTGCATGGGAGCGGCTTGTTAAGAGGTGTGCAGAACAATTATAGTTTGAGACAAATCATGTCGTCCTCGTCCTCCTCCACAGCATGAAAGCAACGCTACTTTCTGAGTGATTTTTACAATACAAGGTAGTTGTATGAGAAAGGTTGCCTTTTGTTCACTCATATTTACAGTGGGCGGTATGGGGTGAGTGCCTCTATTACTTCTTGTAACTAAGGACGTCATGTTTCGTCCCAAAATATATCCTTTCTTGGGTAGGTAAAAAGGCTTTTTAAATCTGTGTATTTCAAATTGTAAACTTCCCCAGCAAAAGTTTTTTTTTTCCCCCGCTTTTAGAGAAGTAAAAATGAATAAAACCTCTAAATATATAGATTTATGTAATACCAAGCCATAATATGTAATGTGGGGTAAATATGTAAAAATATGTAGTATCAAATTTTAATATATTAATGGTAATTACAAGATTCGCAAAGATTTGTTATTTATATAGGTTGGAAGGAATATAACATGTAATTACATAAAAATCCGGTCCCTACTTATAATTTTGTAAGGAATTGAAGGTATAAATCATATCTAAAGAGGTCTCCTATGTATCTATACTACAAAATAAAAGTGCAGGGAATTTTTAGGGTAAATGTTAAATGGAAAAGACAGAATTTCAATCTGTATGATATTTAAGATGATATTCGAACATGACGCAAGCAACAAACGGATAAACAATACAGAAAAAAAAGTACCTCATTCGGAAAAAATCCCAGTTTTGTAGATCATATGGAGGTGTCAATAAAATATTATAATTATTTGAAATAGGTACAGGAATCGTACTCACTTTAAGAAGAACGGTTTCAGGCATTCGGCATTCTGTAACAGAAAAGAGAAGAAACAAATGCAATAAGCTTAGTTTACAGTATTGTACAGCCATAACTTTAAAAAAAAAACTCCCACATGTGAAATAAAATCGGCCAGTTAAAGCAATTTAACCTGATTTTTTAACTATCCTCTAGAAATTAAAATTCAATCAACATATGAAGAATTAGGAGGTAAATAAAGATAACCCACATATACAAGTTGCATATTTTTTAATTTTTACTGCAAACAAAAGAGAATTGCCATATTTTTCAAACAGCATAATCGAATCTTTTGTTAACATATTTCCATAATTAACCAAATCAAAGATAATGTCAATTTCAATTATTTTTATGGTTATCACTAGAGCCCGGATGTTTAGGTACTTATAACAGTTAAAATAGGCAGGCAAAAAGACAATAAAACGTAAAAAAAGGCACAATAATCTTTGAAAAAGGTATTATAAATTTTAAAAGGCATAATAAATTTTAGCAATAAATTTAAATTATATCAAGATAACTCACGTTTTTACTTCGTAGGTGACATATGTTGACTTATAAAATACTTTATTTCGTGATTAACGCTCTTTTCACAAACCTTATATAACAAAACTGTTCCATCGGTTGAAAACACATGGACACCAAATTCACTAACGTAAGCATGAAGTTTACTTTTCAATGGTTTACTGAATTTAGGTATTCTAGCTAACTGATTTTATACCTTCTGTCACCCGACAATAACTGACTCTTTCTCACTCAAATTACTTCCTCCTACAATAATAAACACCTGTAACACAAAATTGTAACAGTACTGTACGATTTTAAAATATAAAAGCAAACAAATGAAAATGCTACGTGACAACTTCTTTGAGAACGAGCTTAAAATTAAAAATTATAAAGCTGATTGTTGATATCGTGAAGACAGGACAATATTATATTTGTAACTTGGATTGTCGATTATTTTCATATTACACCCATAGTATTAAAGCACGATTATTAGCAGATTAAGAATTCAAATAAATTACTTTTATTTACTATTGTTAGTAAAGTTAGTCAAACAGAGAGGGTTTGGAATTGAACGGATTACATCAGCTTTTTGTCTATGCGGGTGATGTGAATATATTAGGAGAAAATCCACAAAGGATTAGGGAAAACAAGGAAATTTTACTGGAAGCAAGTAAAGAGATAGGTTTGGAAGTAAATCCCGAGAAGACAAAGTATATGATTATGTCTCGTGACGAAAATATTGTACGAAATTGATATAATATAACAATTGGAAATTTATTTTTTGAAGAGGTTGAAAAATTCAAATACTTGGGAGCAACAGTAACAAATATAAATGATACTCGGGAGCAAATTAAACACAGAATAAATATGGGAAATGCCTGTTATTATTCGGTTAAGAAGCTTTTATCATCCAGTCTGCTGTCAAAAAATTTGGAAGTTATAATTTATAAAACAGTTATATTACAGGTTGTTATTTATGATTGTTAAACTTGGACTCTCACTTTGACAGAGGAACATAGGTTAAGGGTGTTTGAGAATAAGAGACTTAGGAAAATATTTGGGGCTAAGAGGGATGAAGTTACAGGGGAATGGAGAAAGTTACACAACACAGAACTGCACGCATTGTATTCTTCACCTGACATAATTAGGAACATTAAATTCAGACGTTTGAAATGGGCAGGGCATGTAGCACGTATGGGCGAATCCAGAAATGCATATAGAGTGTTAGTTGGGAGGCCGGAGGGAAAAAGACCTTTGGAGAGGCCGAGACGTAGATGGGAAGATAGTATTAAAATGGATTTGAGGGAGGTGGGATATGATGATAGTGACTGGATTAATCTTGCTCAGGATAGGGACCAATGGCGGGCTTATATGAGGGCGGCAATGAACCTCCGGGTTCCTTAAAAGCCAGTAAGTAAGTAAGTAAGTAAGTAAGTAAGTAAGTAAGTAAGTAAGTAAGTAAAGTTAGTTATTGAGTCAAATATTTAAATTTCATGCACATTACATTACAATTAATTGGAAATTGCAAATAAACAAGAAATATTACTTTAAAATGACAAAAAAGACATTTATTAGTAACAAACACCTTAAAAATACAAAATAGGCAAAGTAAGAATTGGCCCTATCACTTTGATTTACTCCAAATCACATTTATATCTATGCAAATAATGATTTACTTCCAACCAGTAAAAAAGGCATTTTGTCAAACATCCGGGCTCTAGTTGTCACAATTTATCCCCGAGGTCTTCATATACAGGGTGGAAGTGAAATAGCCTTGCAAATTTCCAGAGCGAACAGCTCATGTTTTATGTAACAAAAAAACTGTAATATCAAATTGGTGGAAAGTCCATAGCTTAAAAAAATGTTTATGCTCGACCATGCCGAAATGTCGTAATTATACACCTGGTAGCAGCCCTTTAATGGACCTCATTAAAGTACACCTATTCATTAAAGTTCAGGTTTTCCACCAATCAGAAAGCACTATTGCAGCAACATGAAAGCGCAAGTATCGATTATTCTCGGATATGCAATCGAAAGACAACTAGCGAAACGTCACGGAGGCTGGAAATCCAATACTGTCGCAGAAGGTTATGTTGTGTTACTATAATAATCAGCGTTAATTGTAAATAATATTCAAATAAATTCAATTTGTCGTCTCGTTTTTCAATGTCTAAATCAATTTCCAGGTTATATCAAGATTAATATTCATTTTACTCTATAGAAAATATATGAAGGTCAATGCCATTTGTTCCTCGGAAAAAATCAATACTTTCGCGTCTGCGCACATCTCACAATTTACGAGATATTGTACAAGGTCACTTCCGCATCCCAGTCAGATAAGAATAACATGAATACTTATTAATAATTTCAAGTTAGAAATATGGTCGAGCATAAAAAGTCGTATGAAACTTGCCTATAATGGTAATTAAGACGCTCGTATGAAAATTATAAACATACTCGCATCTTAATTACTACCATTATAGGCTCGTTGCATAATGTACTATTTTCCCAAATCTTTAACAATCTCCTTAAGACAAAGACTGATCTTATAGCATAGGGAATTATTCCTAAGCTAAAATACGAAATTGTATCATAACAACTGTAACGAAGCGCATGCAGATAACTCTATAAATTAGAAGACATTTAAGTAATAATTATATTCTGAATCACATCTCTAATATTTAGAAAGGTCAGGGACTATTTCCATCTCTATTTCCGGTTTCAAGCACTGAATATCATATTAGAACAGTTAAAAAAATAATTAATACTCGCCTACTTTGAATTTTAAATGATAGAGAAGATAAAAGGGACAACTTAACAGGTTATAAAAAATATAATTTACATGTCTGTATTTTACCATTTAACGATTTAAAGCATTAACTGTTAAACAAATGAAGAACGGACTACTACCAGCGTGCCGTGACACTGGATCAGCTGACGGCAGAAAAACTTTGAATAATGATTTCAAAGGACTTCACACCACATAAAAAGACTATTACGAAGCCTTCCTTTCTTTTCTTCCGTGCTGCTGTACTGTTTCTCAATTAACCCGGGTATGAGATGTCCAATAATCAACGCATGGCCAACCGCAAGTCTTTCAGCTGACGGCATCACATAAAAGAGAGTCAGATTTCGATTCCGGGAAGATCCTGTGATACCCACGATGGAAAAACAAGGCTGTGGAAAATATTTTCTCCAAGTACTTAGATTTCCTCTCCTATTTTAATGCTAAAAACTGAGTAGTAGTTTGTACGAGGCACCATGTTTGCGCCACTTACAATAGCGCCATTTTCTGTAGCGCCGCAACGTGTTTGCGCTACTATGTCATATATAAATTAATGAACATATTTGCTTTAGTTCACTGTTGCCAACATATCACCCTCCAATCTAGCTAACTTTTCAACAAAAAGTAGCTAAATCTCTCCAAAGTTTGTTAAAAAATCCCCAGAAATGTCGCTAAAATTAATAATAAATATCACCAAATAAAAATAAGAAAAACAAACATATGCGGATAAAAAAATAAAATTTCCTCGTCGTCACAGTCTTCTGCGGAGTCTGGTTGTATTGTTGACGGCTGTGATGTTGAGGTGGAAGGTATGCGAACAGCTGATTGTGAATACACTGCACTTGATCCAATCATTGACACTACACTTTCTAGGATATTGTAAATTTGAAAATTTACACTTAAGCGTTTGACCACAAATTGTTTTGTGAAATCTAACACTTTTTAAATATTTATGCTCGACCATGCCGAAATGTAGTAATTATACACCTGGTAGCAGACCTTTAATGCATGTCATTAAAGTACACCTACTCATTAAAGGTCAGGTCTTTCAGCCAATGACTAAGCAGGTTACAACTGTTCAGCCAATGACAGGTCAGCTTTCTACCGTTATAAAACCGCAAGTATCGATTATTCTCGGATATGCAATCGAAAGAGAATTAGCGAAAAGTCACGGAGTCTGGAAATCCAATACTGTCGCAGAAGGTTATGTTCTGTTACTATAATAATTAGCGTTAATTGTAAATAATATTCAAATAAATTCAATTTGTCATCTCGTTTTTCAATGTCTAATTTAATTTGAATGTTATCACTGTAGGTTCTTATGGCCTAGCAAGGTCAATGTGGACATCTGTTCCTCGGAAAAAATCAATACTTTCGCGTCTAAGCACATCTCACAACATACGAGACATTGGTCAAGGTCAGATACAAAGAAAATTAATAATATCAAGTTAGAAATATGGTCGATCATAAAAAGTCGTATGAAACTCGCCTAAATTGGTAATTAAGAAGCTCGTATGAAAATTATACTCGCTTTTTAGTTACCTTCATTATAGTCTCGTTGCATAATGTACTAATATTACACTATATTAAAAGCAGCAAAAACTATAGTCTCATTTGCTTCACACAAACTGTCGGCACAAAATTCCAAAACTCAATTGCCTCGGGTAGGTTCGGAGTGGAAAATTTCCGCGTTGCGAGGAAGAACCAAAATTGCATTAGCTCCATCTCGCGACTCATCACGTGCCAATCAAAGTTGCCGGCGTTTATGGGTGTTGGAGCAGTAGCATTGAAAGAGAGACCTAACACGTGAGAATCATTGAATCAGCATCTTTCATTCCTGATCCTGATCCTGATGGGCTTTCACGTATGAATCATTAGACTACTCAGTCTTGCACTCATGCCTCTTCTAAAACTCAGAAGTGCACGACTTCATTTGAATGTTTTAACTTAAAAGAAAGAAAAAGGTGGAAGAATATAAAAATCAGCAAAAAAGTCGCTAATCGTATTTTACAAAATTTGTCGCCGAGACTGATTCAAAATTCCCTAGATTTAGCGACTTATCGCTAAATATGGCAACACTGCTTTATAAAAAGAGCGGATATTGTAGTAATAGATAAGCGCAAGAATAAAGGTTATATTATTGACTCAACGGTGCTATTCAAAAAATCTTTAAATCAAATAAAGAATGTTCATCTATATATATAATTTGAACTGGTAATAGAAATTACGGGAAAACGGCTGAACGGATTTTAATAAATGGCCCCTCATTTTGAAGCTTGGAACCCAAAGTTTTTCGGAAAAGTAGTAGTTTTCACTGAAATGTCAATTTTCCTACATAATTTTCCTATTTTCCAAAATCCACCTGTTGTCAGTTTTGAGAACTAATTTTATGGAATCACGGCCGACTTGATTGAATTTCAGAACAAAACACCACTACAATAAACAATAGGCTATTACACGAAGGCCATGACCTGCAGGATTGCCGACATATTTAGAGCTCAATTCAATTTGTTATTAAAAACTGATTCTGCAGTGTATAATAATTTTCTGAGTACAGCTGTGTATTGGATATTGAAATCTACGAAACTTGAGGTGGTTTGATGACATTATTACCATTAGAAATTAAATATTATTCTAGTTAATATCATGATGCATCTATTTTTCATTAATTGTACATAATACTGATGCTATATTGACGACATGAAAGTGGAACGTTTTGAGGTTATGTAAGTAAATGTAGAGAATATCTTAATTTAGATCATCATTTTTATAATTTACTGAGTGGCTGCTATATATAACTACAAAACTTAAGTAAGATAATAATATTGTTATTAAAAATCAAATATTTTTATACTTATTAACCCAGTGGGGTTGGGTCTTTTTCATATACTTAATGGCGGTGTAGTATAGATATTGATATGTGTCATTGTCTTCAGTATTGGCTCGACAGAGCGCAAAAATTATAGTTCCTAAGGAAAGATAAAAAGGTATTACTTACTGATAAAATAAGAGGCCTAGAAAATTTTGTAGTCTCCAGATCATTTCAGCAAGATCTCTTAGTAGGATAAAATGATTTTACGCTCTACATTTCAAGTTCTACATGCAGCAGCTATACGAAAATGCTATTGTTCGAAAGCTTAGCAAACCTGACATTTTTTAACTTTTGCCTACAATCCACAATGATCTGAAATAGCTACTGCTATCGTCCTGACATTGATACTTGCGTTTTCGCGTCGAAACTCAAAAACTGAAGTTGGATAGGTTCAAGAAAATGTATTTGGCCTAAAAAAAAAGCCATTCAGAGGGAGTATGTTTCATTATTATGGAAGCAAATAACTATCAAAAAGACAAGTATTCTTCATTGATAATAAATCTGAAAAATGTTTATTTGAACGTCTAACGAACTTAGTTTGCAGCAGCATTTGCTGCACAAGCCACTAGTATTTATAGAAAAGAAACATTACCAATCTTGCTACGTCTACATGATAGAAATATAGGCCTATGTTATTCAATCCTGGGAAGTCATCGGAATCCTTTTTGATACTAGTGGAACGATATCCAGGTCTGTTGTCTCAGTGTTCAAATGATTTGGACTTAACATCAATCGCTTACAGGAGATGGTCTCACACGTTTTTTCAAGACTCCTTGGACATTTTAAGCAATCATTTGTACAATGCTACACTACAAAGACTTATCGAAACAATAAAATGAATTTTAAGATAAAACAAGATGTTTTTAGATGTCTCGCGATATGACAAGAGACAGTGTTGGGACTTTACGCGTAAGAAAGGTTATTTACATTACAGTAAAATACGCGTAAATAATGCGTAATTAACGTAATAAATGTAAAATACGCAAAAAACATCCAAGAATTTTTATTTTTAGTCTTCCTTTGTTCAGTTTGTGATGAAAATTTACCGTTTGAACTGCCAACAAACCTAGCTTATAACTCGAGGCTACCAATTAATGTAAAAAATGGAGACCTTAAGAAGATTTTGCAGTTCATACCGGATGAAGTGAAAGGTTTCTACATAGAACTGTACACATTGCCTACGACCACCAAAGATAGTAATGCCAGTGGAAGCGGATTAAAAAAATAAGTTTATTAATGTTCTGACATACAAAAAGTCTAATCAGCCATGCTTTTTTTTAAGTTGGTTATTTAACGACACTGTATCAACTACTAGGTTATTTAGCGTCGATGAGATTGGTGATAGCGAGATGATATTTGGCGAGATAAGGCCGAGGATTCGCCATAGATTACCTGGCATTCAACTTACGGATGGGGAAAACCTCGGAAAAAACCAAACCAGGTAATCAGCCCAAGCGGGGATCGAACCCGCGCCCGAACGCAACTTCAGACCGGCAGGCAAGCGCCTTAACCGACTGAGCCACTCCGGTGGCCTCAGCCATGCTTCCCAACTCTTTGATGATTAGTCACATACCACATAAAACTTGGAAAATTATTAAATTTAATTTTTTATTTTTTATTTATTTTAGTAGGCCTAGGTTATTTTACGACGCTTTATCAACATCTTAGGTTATGTAGCGTCTGAATGAGATGAAGGTGATAATGCCGGTGAAATGAGTCCGGGGTCTAGCACCGAAAGTTACCCATCATTTGCCCATATTGGGTTAAGGGAAAACCTCGGAAAAAAACCTCAACCTGGTAACTTGTCCTCACCGGAGATCGAACCCGAGCCACCTGGTTTCGCTGCCAGACGCGCTAACCGTTACTCCACAGGTGTGGACGTTTAAAATTTAATGATTATTATGTTCATCACGTAGTAATTATCTTAAACTGTTATACTATAAAAAGGCCTTTATTACTAGAATCTTTATTTTTAAAACCACAGAAGTGACAAAAGCAAAACTTTCGGGAAATCAATAATATTTAGTTCAATTATTTTTCTTTTTATTGTCATAATGTTTTTGTATTTAGCTCATAAATGTAAGGTTGTTTTATAATATAGAGGGACATCATTTTATTTTGACTTCAATTTTTATTGCACCTGAGTTTTTGAATGTACTTCACTCCCACCCCTTCTACTAATGAAATTCAATCATCCTCCACACAGATACAAGACCGCAATAGTCATAGTAGCCTTACGATCATAGTAAACAGGACGTTCCAAAAATATGTTCGCATTTTCCAGTGGCGAAAGAGCTTTCGATATTAAATCATTTTCGCACAGGTACTGTCATCCATTTGCCTACGTCGTATTCCGGTTTCCCCCCAACCAGCTTTTATTTGCCAGCTAGTGGCTGGGCTGTCTTAGCTCTTTTCTGAGAACATTAATTTCTGTTAGGAATTGGACGTCTACGTAATATTACACAACTGTTCAAAATAACTTAAATAGAAGGGCCTCGTTAAGTAATTAACTGTCACGTGATTTCCTCCCTTTCTACGACCCTACGACATAACCACTTGGACGGTAGATACTATGTCTGAGTAATTTTATCTTTTCGGATCGGGCAGAAGTGAAGATTGAATTTACAGTACATAAGGTACTTTGTTATAGGTACAGAATTATTTCAACATGAGTTACTAGTACGAAAGACGAAACTGGTAATTGGGATTAGGTACAATAATCTATAGTGCGATAATTTGCACATTAGAACTGAAGCCTGTATCGAAATGAACGGCCACCATTTTAAAAATTTTTTTTAAATATCCATATTATGATTATATTATTTTTCAATTTAACTTCATTCTCTATATTGTACGCTAATGTGCTGTAGACAGTATAATATACGATGCATGATCAATATGTCCACATGGAAAGCTCAGTTTGTGAGTAAAAACACTCATTGTTAATACTGTACTGTATTTTTATTGAACAAAAATCTAATGAAAATAATCAAACTCAAAAGCGCAATATTTCCTAGTTTACGTAAATGGATGAACTACTTTTCATCCCTTCTATACCTAGTAAAGTGATTTATTTATATATTACGCCAGTATCATCAAACTCCAGTCGTGGAAGGGGTAGCAAACGGCGTTGATCCAGAGGTATAGCCAAGTTAATATTAAAAATGTTAGTAAAATAAAATGATGTCCCTGTATATGTAAAGTCACAAAGGGTGCTATTCATAGACATTTCGCAGCACGCGCTACGAGCGTACTAAGCTAGCCCCGGCTATCCACTGGTTACTTGTTCAGAATTCAAATCATATCCTATCGCTAACACTGGTTTATGAATACGAAAAACTCTGATAATCCACCGGAAGCCTGCGCTAAAAATGTCTATGAATACGGCCCCAAAAAATTAGTTAGCATGTTTTGCGGTTTTCCCAACAAACAAAACATTGCTATTTTTCTAAGTATTAGAGTGAATGAAAGTAAGTATGGACAGATGTTATAATCTATGTAAAAACTACAGTATAAAATCATTATATATTTTTTTTTAATGCTGCAACAGACATTTCTCTTATCATGACTTAAAAAGGATGAAATAATTGACGTTTAGATTGTCAAAATCAATTAATGTTAGTTTATTACTCTGTGTAGAAAACAGTTCTCTACATTACGTATTTTACATGTAAATTAGGATAAACATTGGTAATTTCGTGGCAGTGGTTATTTCGTGATACTTTTTCTTTGCTCTTTGTGAACTAACCAATAGTGTTACGAGATTTAAATTTTCGCCAAGGGATTGCATATGTTGTCCAGTTTCCAGAAACATACAGCTACGCTTTGTGTGACTATTGTAGCTGCTTCAGTGAGCTTTTATGTTTGGAGAGAGCAAATTAGCGTCGACTTATCAGGCGTACAAATTTTGTGGATGTTTGTAATTACATTACAGGCTTATTACTAAAGGTAAGCATATGATATTTGGTACAAAGATTTATTATATCTTAATGAAATTTTAGGAAATGTTTTTGGAATTTTAGATACAGCTGTAGTCGCCATATAGGCTTAGCTTTACTGATAGAAATCTTAGCTGTTTGAGGCGAAATTTTGTTGAGTATTAAGCGTTACATTTTATACTATTTTAAAAATCGTATTACAATACGAATTTTAGAAATCTGAAGATACGATGTGATAACAAAAAAGAAAAGGGGGACGCAATGGGTTCAGTATAGCTTCTGTTTTATTTGTTATCATGCTAAGTGTCAATGATAAGTGCTAGATGACTTACTTACAAGAATTGTGACAGAAGATGAAACATGGCTCCACCATTTTGGACCGGAGACAGAGGCAGACAATGGAGTGGCATCATGCAAATTCACCAAAGAAATAGAAATTCAAAAGTGAACCTTCGGCAGGAAAAGCTATGGCTACTGTGTTCTTCGATCCAGAAGGACTCTTGCTTATGGACATCATGCCACACGGAACCACCATTAATTCTGACGGGTATGTTGCAACTCTCAAGAAACTTCAAGCTCGACTGAGTCGCGTTCTACGACATCGGAAGAAGCAGGATGTTCTGCTATTGCACGACAACGCACAGCCATATGTCAGTCAAAAGACCACAGACCAGATCAGAAAATTCGGAGAGACATCCGCCTTACAGTCCTGAACTGACACCGTGCGATTATCATTTCTTTGGTAAACTGAAGGATCCCTTCGCGGAACGAGGTTAGAAGATGACTCCCTTGTGCACGCTGCTAAAGAGTGGCTCAGACGTGTTGGTCCAGACTTTTACCATGCTGATCTACAGGCCCTCGTTCCTAGGTTACGTAAAGCAGTTGAAAGCAACGGGGATTATGTGGAAAAGTGACATATTGTTCCTAAAGGATGTATCTACACTCTGTGAAAATAGCAAAGCTGTAGGATAAAAATATAATTTTTAAACAAACGTTATGAATTACTTTTGGAGTTACCCTAGTGATATAGGCTATAGTAAAGTCCGTAATAAAAGTGTTCACCCTTTCAAGGCAAAGAAGATCAGTTTTCAATTTAAATTTTTACTTTGATTTCATTCTTATTATGTGTTGATATGTATTTCTATGTTTTCTTGCTATGAATATTAGACGGAATTACTATGTTTGAAGTCTTGTAACAATAAATGAGAATTTAATTTGACTTTAATGGATTTTTACACAGTTCTTCTACCTCTCACGAAATTATCAATGCAATATCACGAAATTACCAAGGTTATCACGAAATAACCAACCTTTCATCTTAAGTTGTAAAAGTGGTTTTTGGTACTTGTTCAAGAACGTGTCCAATCTTTTATATGTCCAAGCTTTGTACAGCAAATTATCGTCTTTTAGATGAAAAAATCGGAATAAGGATATTTTTACACATTTGCACTTTAAATTAATTTTCATGAAATTATCACGAAATTACCAATGTTTACCCTACACGTAAAATACGTACAGGTAATTTACTCGCCCAACCCTGACCAGAGATGTTAAAGCGAGTACGGTAAAAATAACAGCAAAAAAAAATGTTTTTAACAGAAAATGAAATAATTGAGATTCTGCTAGAATAGAATTTGGTGACGGATGATATACAAGAGGCACGCGCATTTTTTAACTCATCCAAATCGGCCACCTATTTCTTTGTCAACTGTGAGTAGAATAAAGCGAAATTCAGAGATCATGGACATGCTAGGCATAAAAAGATCCACATGAACGAACCACTTTTTATAAGAGGACATTGTTCACCCCTGAATGGTCCGGTCGGAGTCTGTAAATCCCTGATGATGACGACGACGTGTCCATTAAATATTATCCCGACGTGAGTGGGACGTTGTAAACAAAATGCCCCGGGGGGAGAGGGGCTCAATAATTACTGCTAAATGGCTTGATTCAAGACCAGGCCAGGCTACTCGAGGCGTGGCGCAGGACAACACAGCCTCGCAAGGTCTATTTCTAAATGACCTCCTCACGATTTGATTGATAGATAGAGACGACTTGTATAATATCGTAGGCCTGCCTATCTATATGGACCGGAATGTCTGGAGCCCCGTCTCCTCCAGGGCTGATCAGCCACTATCTTCAACTGATTTATACCGAATTCCTTGTGCTTCAAAACCCTTCTTCTCTCTCTCCGGATAGACAGGTAGACCAGTGCTGCCATCTATGTAGATGCCGCAGACAAGGGCATGGATGCGAGTTGAAGAACCATAACTGCTCCACTCCCCCTATATAATATGATCGCGGCCCATGAACCCGCCTGGCCAGAGATCGAAGAACGCTTTGTGGGTGCACCTCTGCGTAGCCTACACGTTCCAGTTCTACCCAAGAAGCTGAGATGATGATTATGATGATGCTAACTATTATTATTATTATTATTATTATTATTATTATTATTATTATTATTATTATTATTTAGTCAAGTAGGAATAAAAAGAGAGGTTACTTGAAGGAAAAACTGAATGAGGTAGAAACAAATAGTAAGAATAAAAACATTCGAGATTTATATAAGGGTATAAAGGAATTTAAGAACGGATATCAGTCATGGGTAAACGTGATCAAGGATGAGAATGGTAACTTGCTTGCAGACTCTCCATCAATCCTAAACAGATGGAAAAACTATTTTGCGCACATACTAAATGTACAAAAGGCCAAATAGAAATGATCGGGACGAAATTGAAATACAAACTGCTGAGCCATTTATACCCGAACCCACGCTTTCAGAAGTCGAAATTGCGATAGAAAATCTGAAAAAGTACAAGTCTCCAGGTATCGATCAAATTCCAGCAGAATTAATACAAGAGGGTGGAAGTGCATTATATAACGAAATTTATAAACTTGTACTTGCTATTTGGGAAAAGGAAATTGTACCAGAACAATGGAAGGAGTCCATAATTGTACCTATTTTTAAAAAGGGAGACAAAACCAACTGTGGTAACTTTCGAGGAATATCACTTTTGTTGACGTCGTACAAAATTTTGTCCAATATCCTTTTGAGAAGATTAACTCCGTACGTAGATGAAATTATTGGGGATCATCAGTGTGGTTTTAATTCAATTCAATTCAATTTATTTGGCCATTAGACATACAGTTTTAGGCTTCGTCAGAATACATTGAGAAACATATCAATACATTTTAAAAAACCCTAATAAAAGAAAGAGTAAAACTTAAATAATACAATGAAAACATGAAAAAATTTGAAACTTTTAAATTAAAGAAAACTAACTACATTGCAATTAAACTTATTTATTAAAATACAATTTCATACCAATTTCTGTTGAAAAACTCAGCAATACAATAAAAAGGATTATTTAATAACAAATTGTAAAATCTAGTTTTGAAGCTATTGATTGGTAATTTATAATATTGACTTGGGAGCTTATTATATAATTTCATTCCCATAATTAAAAAGGTTGTGTTGCTCTTGTGTAATCTACAATATGGAATATTAATTTCTTCACTATTTCTAGTTTCATGATCATCTTAGACGTAGTAGATCAACTATTGATCAGATTTTTTATATTCTGACAGATATTAGAGAAAAAATGGGAGTATAAGGGTACAGTACATCAGTTATTCATAGATTTCAAAAAGGCATATGACTCGGTTAGGAGAGAAGTATTATATGATATTTTTATTGAATTTGGTATTCCCAAGAAACTAGTTCGATTAATTAAAATGTGTCTCAGTGAAACGTACAGCAGAGTCCGTATAGGCCAGTTTCTATCTGATGCTTTTCCAATTCACTGTCGGCTAAAGCAAGGAGATGCATTATCACCTTTACTTTTTAACTTCGCTCTAGAGTATGCCATTAGGGAAGTTCAGGATAACAGACAGGGTTTGGAATTGAACGGGTTACATCAGATTCTTGTCTATGCGGATGACGTGAATAGGTTAGGAGAAAATCCACAAACGATTAGGGAAAACATGGAAATTTTACTTGAAGCAAGTAAAGAGATAGGTTTGGAAGTAAATCCCGAAAAGACGAAGTATATGATTATGTCTCGTGACCAGAATATTGTACGAAATGTAATTATAAAAAATGGAAATTTATCCTTCAAATTCTTGGAGCAACAGTAACAAATATAAATGGCACTCGGGAGGATATTAAACGCAAAATAAATATGGGACATGCGTGTTATTATTCGGTTAAGTATCTTCTGTCATCTAGTCTGCTGTCAAAAAATCTGAAAGTTAGAATTTATAAAACAGTTATATTACCGGTTGTTCTGTTTGGTTGTGAAACTTGGACTCTCACTTTGAGAGAGGAACATAGGTTAAGGTTGTTTGAGAATCAGGTGCTTAGGAAAATATTTGGGGCTAAGAGAGATGAAGTTACAGGAGAATGGAGAAAGTTACACAACACAGAACTGCACGCATTGTATTCTTCAACTGACATAATTAGGCACATTAAATCCATACGTTTGAAATGGGCAGGGCATGTATCACGTATGGGCGAATCCAGAAATGCATATAGAGTGTTAGTTGGGAGGCCGGAGGGAAAAAGACCTTTGGGGTGGCCGATACGTAGATGGGAAGATAATATTAAAATGGATTTGAGGGAGGCGGGATATGATGATAGAGACTTGATTAATCTTGCTCAGGTTAGGGCCCAATGGCGGCTTATGTCAGGGCGGCAATGAACCTCTTTGTCTTTTTGGGCTCTACCGCCATGCCCCCTAAGTGTTTTCATGGCATGTCACGCGGATACCTTTACCTTTACCTTTATTATTATGATTATTATTATGATGATGATTATTATTATTATTATTATTATTATTATTATTATTATTATTATTATTATTATTATTATTATAGTTTCAGGGAAATTCAAACAATCTGAGAAAATATAACCCAAACTTTCTACAATCAATATAAATCTCATAGAATTTTCGGAGTAATAAATGCCGACAAGTTTTGTAAGAAAAAAGAATCTTCAAATACTTGACTCACATTTAGATTATTCTCGAAAATGCCTGAATACAGTATTGCAATTAATCTGTAGAGATAAAAGTATTTAGGAGTTTGCGGTGCCCATTTCTTTAAATATAAACAAAGACCTTGTTTCTAGCTATCTCCTTTGCTTGTGTGATGTAGGAGATATGGAATACGACCACACCTAAACCTTTATCATGACTGCTTGTTGTTATTGTTGAGGACTGATATAAAGCACGACATCTTGGTTCCCTTGTATGGGACAACATATCACGTGGATCAGACAATGCATTCAAAATATTATTACGGGACAATACAAAGACAACAGTAAACACCCAGCGACGCTTCTTGTGTTCTGTAAACTTTGAGACAAAATGACACGAATAAACATAACGTACGAAACTTGATAGCTTAGTAGGTATATTTATGTTGGTAGGAGGAGCAAAAGTTGAACGTCAGGTAAATAATTTATTTCGTTAATTTATCAGTTCTAATAATTCTCAAAATTACGTAAAGACCTACTGGGAAAATTTATTTTTATTGTTATCATTTTACTTAAACTAACAAAGTTATTATGATTATTACACTTTTACTACGTCATACTATTTTTGACCAATAAAACGGTACGGAACTGCATGTTTCAATCAATCGTGGCTGCTTATTCTACAATTTTTATCACTTCCCTAGCATTTGGTTTTTATCACCTCCCTATCATTTGTTTCTTTGTTTGCCAACATGGATTCTACCTTTTAAAATGATTCATGTTTATTTTATCATCCTTCATTAAAACTTTTCTATCTTTTATTTTGTTTATATTATTTAGGTTATGTTATAGCTTCTGCTGTACGAGATTATGGATAGTCACGTATAAGAAATTGTTTAATATTACATACTGATAAATATTTGAAGTGAAATGCAACTCTTTTTATAAAAATAAAACTGAATCAACAAAGCCTTCTTGGCTAGTAATCGTCCAGAGTGTTCAATGAAGATTGTATAGCTGGCACAACTAATAACAAGAGAACAGCTAATGATAAGACACTACTGCCATCTAGCGGAATATTTGTAATGATGATACGGTACAATAATACATAAGACAATTAGTAGCTAAATCAATTAATATTTTGTTGTATTAGAGTACTTTATTTCTTCTAATCTTTATATACTTTCTTCTAATCATGTAATAGTCAATTGAATCCCACTCCAATCTTGATTTTCTCTAGTTAAATTAGATGCATTTGAAAATGCTACTTTTGATTTGTTTCTTTGTTGCAAAGAACTTTGTACCACTGTTGAACACCTGAACCATCATAATAAATACAACAAATTTGATATCGTAACACCATTAGCTCTGAAAGCGTAAGTTGAGCCTTTCCACGATTTCTTTTTGTGAAAAGTCCCTTTAATGTCTTTGGTTACCCATATCAAATGCTGACAGAGGGAGATTTTTCTGTAAATATAGCTTAGTTGTAACAGACGAAGGACAACTATGAAGAACAAAAATGTCACAACTTGTTGTATGTTGCAGTTTGGTGATATTCCTGGTGATTAGTGCTAGAATTTTTATGTCCTAAAATCGCCAAAAATTTGCAGTATAAAATATGGACTTATAATCTAAACATCTAGAAATGTGCTCTATAATATAAAAATATACTATAATAAATTTAAATATTTTCTATAATTTACTTCGGAGGTAAAAACTATACATGGAATGACAACCAGGAGAGAAGAAAGTGAAATTTAAGGTATTTCGAGGCACATAAATTTAATTCAAAACAGAAAATGCTAACTTATTTTCATAAACTTTGATAGTCATATGCAGGGTGTTTAAAAAATACGGGGCATAATTTCAGGTATGTATTTCCCACATGTAGACAATCAAAATAGTTCATTACAATATGTGTCCGGAAATGCTTTATTTCCGAGTTATGGCCTTCACAACATTGAAATTCACCGGAACGTTTTTCTTTCCGCAGGTCGTTGTCATTACAGAAGATGTTCAAAATGTCCACCTCCTGCTTGAATACAGACCTCACATCGATGTCTCATTGACCTGCGAACACGATCCCAAACTCCAGGAGTATTGCGTATGTCCTCAGAACATGCCACAATTCGATTCCGAAGGAATTCCAAATCAGGCACCGGAGACGAATAAACCAATGATTTTAAATGGCCCCACAAGTAGAAATCGAGGGGGTTCAGATTAGGTGAGCGTGGAGGCCAAGCAATTGGGCCACCTCTACCTATCCATCGATCAGGAAACCTTCGATCCAAGTACCGGCGAGCCGTACGACTGAAGTGTGCAGGAGCGCCATCATGCAAGAAGTGAATGTGTTGACAATTGATCAGTGGAGTGTCTTCAAAAACATGAGGTATGGTGTTTTCCAGGAAGTTTGTGTACGCCTGCCCCGTAAGTCTATTTACAAGTACTCCTGGAGTTTGGGATCGTGTTCGCAGGTCAATGAGACATCGATGTGAGGTCTGTATTCAAGCAGGAGGTGGACATTTTGAACATCTTCTGTAATGACAACGACCTGCGGAAAGAAAAACGTTCCGGTGAATTTCAATGTTGTGAAGGCCATAACTCGGAAATAAAGCATTTCCGGACACATGTTGTAATGAACTATTTTGATTGTCTACATGTGGGAAATACATACCTGAAATTATGCCCCGTATTTTTTAAACAACCTGTATAGGCCTATTATGAGACCTGAGTTGCAATGTACAATGGATACCTTGTGCAAATTTTCAAGTGAATGTGATTGTCTATTGTCAGCTAACAAAACTTTGCATGTAGAAAAAGCTTTATATTTCTAATGGTAAAATGGGAGCAAATTTAAAATGAACAGTAGCACTTGACTCTAATTCTCTCGCTGTCTCTTACACACATCTTTCTCTTTCTAAAATTTGACAACAAAGTGGTTTTCTCTACTCCCACATCCAGTTACTTCAAGTGACATGCCTAGCCACCCTTTTCTCTATCAGGGTGAAAACAATTGACAAATATATTTGTTTGACTCCTGACCATTTAGGGTGAAGTCTATTTTGCACATTCGACAGAATAGGAGAGGAAGGAAATATTAAAATTTCACCAAAGGAAAATGGAAAAAACATAATTCTAAAAAATTCGAAGAAGGAAGGGAACCAACTTTGGATATAGACAAGTGTATAAAAAGCTTCAAAAGGTAAAAATATGCTAGATATGACAAATATACCATTAAAATATCTGCAATGTTTGGGAAAAGTGGCATAAGTCAATTTCCACAAAAATATTGATTAGTTTATTGATAACTTACGGAACATCTGCTCGCTTGGGAAAAGAGACAGAAGTATTTCTCCCATTACAATAATTCATACAGAAGAAAATCAAATCGACATAAACCAGTGTGAAGACAGTTTTTTCTTTATCCTGTAAAATTAACATTTTTGACTTGTGTCACTTTTCCCGAGCACTACAGATATCATAATAAAATTGCCAAGTTTGCACAAATATGCTCTAAAAAGAACTTTAATTTAGTAAGTTTTTTTTTTTCTTCATAAAATTGATTTCTGTATACTTCAGCAACTCTTTAACCTTATTACAAAGAAAATGCTAAATCATGCAAATCCTGGCCCTACTAACGATACCGATATGATGTAAAATGAATGTTGCCTTTCTCTGAATTTTTTCGAGAGGACTATCTGATTTAATCTGAACGAGTTCTAGCAGATCGCTCCGTAGGGGAGACTGTTGTACCTTGAACATAGTGTACCTTTGAACATTTCTTCGGATAAATCGCAATATAGGGAATGCCAGTAGGGGAAGTTATCCCCACCCACATGAAATGTGCATTCGACACAACACTCGCCTATCACGTAGAGGTCTGATGAGCTAGTAGGGGAAAAGTGGAAGGGGTCGTGGGTGGAGCTTCTACGTTCGCTATACTGCGATTTGTCCCATTCTTCTTTCTAATTTTTGCTGCTACCTAGAGCACTCAAACTGAAGTAGACTGTAGACAAAACCACTAAGTAGCTTTGGTCATAGTTTCGTTTTGATATATTGCATAGTGTGAGTTCTGTGGACAAAACAATTTTTTTAGTGCCAAAAGTAAATACTCCGCTCATTGTTATATGTTTTCTAACACGAAACCAAATTGTATTTGTGACTATCAATCAAATACGGCGTGTTCCCTACCATCTGTTGAATAATGACATATGTTAATTTCCAAGATTTATTCGAACCTCTAGTTTTGGCAGTCATTTTTGTTTAAAAGTGCATCCTCTTGTACCTTTGAACACAAATCATCTTGTACCATGGAACATGTTCCAAAGTATACGATACTATCGGTTTTTGTTTTTCTTTTATTTTAAGATCATGCCACGAAGTAAATCTGGAGTTAAGAGGTCCTCAATTGATCCGGATGCCTAGAAGAAAGCTGTTGAAACAGTTAAGGCTCCTCCAGGAAATAAAATCTCAATCAGAGAAGACAGCACTGGTTTATATGGAAAATAGTTACATAGTGGCTTTTAAGGAACCCGGAGGTTCATTGCCGCCCTCACATAAGACCGCCATTGGTCCCTACCCTGAGTAAGATTAATCCAGTCTCTATCATATTCCACCTCCCTCAAATCCATTTTAATATTATCTTCCCATCTACATCTCGGCCTCCCTAAAGGTCTTTTTCCCTCCGGCCTCACAACTAACACTCTATATGCATTTCTGGATTCGCCCATACGTGCTACATGCAATGCGCATCTCAAACGTCTGGATTTAATGTTCCTAACTATGTCAGGTGAAGAATACAATGAGTGCAGTTCTGTGTTGTGTAACTTTCTCCATTCTCCTGTAACTTCATCCCTCTTAGCCCCAAATATTTTCCTAAGCACCTTATTCTCAAACACCCTTAACCTATGTTCCTCCCTCAAAGTGAGAGTCCAAGTTTCACAACCATAAAGAACAACCGGTAATATAACTGTTTTATAAATTCTAACTTTCAGATTTTTTGGCAGCAGAGACTGGATGATAAAACCTTCTCAACCGAATAATAATAGGCATTTCCTATATTTATTCTGTGTATATAATTTATATTTGTTACTGTTGCTCCAAGATATTTGAACTTCTCCACCTCTTCAAAAGATAAATTTCCAATTTTTATATTTCCATTTCGTACAATATTCTCGTCACGAGACATAATCATATACTTTGTCTTTTTGGGATTTACCTCCAAACCTATCTCTTTACTTGCTTCCAGTAAAATCCCGTGTTTTCCCTAATCGTTTGTGGATTTTGTCCTAACATATTCGCGTCATCCGCATAGACAAGCAGCTGATGTAACCCGTTCAATTCCAAACCCTCTCTGTTATCTTGGACTTTCCTATTGGCTTACTCTAGAGCAAAGTTAAAAAGTAAAGGTGATAGTGCAGGAAAATAGATACAGAAAGTTTTAAAGGAATCTTCAATAATTTATTTTAAGGACTTTTTCATTTAAAAAATTTCATCCCCCCCCCCCCAAATAAATAAATAAACTGTGAAAAGTGTTTCAAGGTACAAGTCTCCCCTATTCTAAAATCGGACGGACCAGAGACTTGTGTAACATTTCACTTGCTCTGATACTTAAATGGAAACAAACTCAAGAGAAGTACGGAGAGAGTACCGTCTTACGGTGCAAGATTATTCCTTTTTGATTCTTCATGACCAGATACAGAGTCACCAGCAGAACCTAAGAGGCAATAGAGAGCGTCGGGGTGTACGGGGGGGTTGAGGGGGGGGCGCTGGGCGCAGAATATCTCAATCCTGTGAGCTTGCCGGCCGCCCGCTTATCTGGACCGCAATCTCTTTTGTTATGGCCGCTCTTTGCATATTGTTCTAGGTCATTAGTCTGCTCTCAAGGACTTCGCTCACCGGCAACTACAAATTCAAAAATTTCACCCACCTCCCTCAACAATGCCAGTCATCCAACACTGCAACGTCCCGTACTCTTCTTACATCGCGAAGAGGCATCGACACAGAGAAACGTCTTTTGAAAATAATAATTTGTTTTATAAAGTCACTGAGGTCACATAACAACAGCAAAAATATTTATATCTATAATCGGATGTTGTACATCCCAGCGGTCGGCAAATGTAGTGCATTTAGAACTTGTAGAACGAAACTTCTCGAACCCCATCCTATAGTTCACCTGTCCCTGCAGGGTTTGGTGACAAACTTCGCTGTGCTCACTCGCGGGGTTACCAGGAGCGGGTTAATAAGAAAGAATGTTCCTTTCAAAGGAAGTAAGTGTATTCAAGAAGGAAAGGAAATATTATTTCCATAAAGAATAGGAAGGACAATACCTGTATTTTTTTTTTGTGTGTGTGAGGAAGGGGAGAATATTAGATGTTTGCTGTGCTAAAAATGTCACTTACAAATAGCTCTTAAGGGACCCGGAAGAAGCACAATAGAACGAAGAGAGAGAAGAAAACGAGAACAAGGACATAAGCAAAATAAGAGGAATAGAAGAAAAACAAAAGGACGACAAGGAAAACAAGAAAAACAAGAGGACGACAAGGGAAACAAGTGGAAAACAAGAAAAACAAGAGGACGACAAGGCAAACAAGAGGAATACAAGAAAAACAAAAGGACAAGGGAAACAAGAGAAAAACAAGAAAAAAAAGAGGACGACAAGGGAAACAAGTGGAAAACAAGAAAAATGAGAGGACGAAAAGGAAAACAAGAGGAATACAAGAAAAAAAGGACGACAAGGGAAACAAGAGAAAAACAAGAAAAACAACAGGACAAGTAAAACAAGAGGAATAGAAGAAAAACAAAAGGAAGACAAGGAAAACATGAGGAATAGAAGAAAACCAAAAGGACGACAAGGAAAACAAGAGGAAAACAAGAAAAACAACAGGACGACAAGGAAAACAAGAGGAATAGAAGAAAAACAAAAGGATGACAAGAGAAACAAGAGGACGGCAAGGAAAACAAGAAGAATACAAGAAAAAACAAAAGGACGACAAGGAAAACAAGAGGAATACAAGAAAAACAAAAGGACGACAAGGGAAACAAGAAGAAAACAAGAAAAAGAAAAGAACGACAAGGAAAACAAGAGGAATAGAAGAAAAACAGAAGGACAACAAGGAAAACAAGAAACACAAGAGGACGAAAAGGAAAACAAGAGGAAAACAAGAAAAACAAGAGGACGACAAGGAAAACAAGAGGACGACAAGGAAAACAAGAGGTAAACAAGAAAAACAAAAGGACGACAAGGAAAACAAGAGGAATATAAGAAAAACAAAAGGAAAACAAGGAAAGCCAGAAAAACAAGAGGACGACAAGGACAACAAGAGGAAAACAAGAAAAACAAAAGGTTGGCAAGGAAAACAAGAGGAATACAAGGAAAAAACAAGAGGACGACAAGGAAAACAAGAGGAATAGGAGAAAAAACAAGAGGACGACAAGGAAAATAAGAGGAATACAAGAAAAACAAGAGGACGAGAAGGAAAACAAGAGGACGACAAGGAAAACAAGAGGAATAGGAGAAAAATAAGAGGACGACAAGGAAAGCAAGAGGAATATAAGAAAAACAAAATGTCGACAAGGAATACAAGAGGAATACAAGAAAAACAAGAGGACGAGAAGGAAAACAAGAGGAATACAACAAAAACAAAAGGGCGACAAGGAAAACAAAAGGAATACAAGAAAAGCAAGAGGACGACAAGGAAAAAAATAGGAATAGGAGAAAAACAATAGGACGGCAAGGAAAACAAGAGGAATACAAGAAAAACAAGAGGAATGCAAGGAAAACAAGAGGAATAGAAAAAACAAGAGGAATACAAGGAAAACAAGAGGAATACAAGGAAAACAAGGGGAATAGGAGAAAAACAAGAGGACAAGGAAAACAAGAGGGATACAAGGAAAACAAGAGGAATACAAGGAAAACAAGAGGAATACAAGAAAAACAAGAGGAATACAAGGAAAACAAGAGGAATACAAGGAAAACAAGGGGAATAGGAGAAAACAAGAGGACAAGGAAAACAAGAGGAATATAATAAAAACAAAAGGACGACAAGAAAAACAAGAGGACGACAAGGAAAACAAGAAAACAAGAGGACGACAAGAAAAACAAGAAAAACAAGAGGACGACAAGGAAAACAAGAGGAATACAAGAAAAACAAGAGGACGACAAAGAAAACAAGAGGAATACAAGAAAAACAATAGGATGACAAGGAAAACAAGAGGAATACAAGAAAAACAAGAGGACGACAAAGAAAACAAGAGGAATACAAGAAAAACAATAGGATGACAAGGAAAACAAGAGGAATACAAGAAAAATAAGAGGACGACAAAGAAAACAAGAGGAATACAAGAAAAACAATAGGATGACAAGGAAAACAAGAGGAATACAAGAAAAGCAAGAGGACGACAAGGAAAACCAGAGGCATAGAAGAAAAACAAGAGGACGACAAGGAAAACAATAGGAAAACAGGAAAAACAAGAAGATGACAAGGAAAACAATAGGAATACAAGAAAAATAAGAGGACGACAAGGAAAACAAGAAGAATAGAAGAAAAATGAAAAGACGAAGACAACAATTATACTACAAGGAGAATAATGGGTTGGTAAGAAGAACAAGGGGAAAACAAGGAAGAACAGAAAGAGTAGGCCTCCTTACATCAGAATGGGAAACCAGTACTATTTCAAGACTTGACCCCCATCCATTTTTAACTATTGTTGATGACGTATGAAATGGGAGGGAGGCGGAGTGTGTTGGTGGAATGATAGAGGGAAATGGAAGTACCCCGATTAAAACTCTATGCAACTCCTGATTTATCCATTACAAATTTTATCTCGACATGGCCGGGGATCGAACCCAGAGTATCTGGGGATCACAAGATACAAGTCGAGTATCTAAACGCAAGAAAAAAATCTTCATTTTCCTGGTTAGAATCGAACAAAGGACTGCAGGAATTATAACCAGAAGCTCTACTGGACACATTAATTTTATAGCTACTTATTTCAACGAATTATGTACGTAGGCTATGTAAAAGCGTGCTTCAACTCGAACATTTAGCTTTTAAGGTTTCGGCAGATTAGTTTAGAATCGTACGCTAAATGAATTCGAGAAAGCCGCCGCGGCGGATCATTTGATGCATGAGCCTTCCATTTCACACGTGGCAGAGTCTGTTGAATCCCTGCCATTATTCCACCGCGGTAGACGTATTAGTGCTGTTATTAAGTATTTAATAGCACATTCAAACAAATGCACACCGCATACAATAGTGAATATTCAGCGTGCGCTATGAGTCAGGGCGGAACCCATTCATTACGTGGCGACCTCTCGCGCGCTCACTGAATTGGATTCATTCCAGCGCACACTCACAATTACATTACATTATCAGTGTCCGATCTTTACACGCAGCTCATTTCTATCATATCGAATAACAGCAATTCTTGAGGCCTGGAGTGCGAGATTAACTGTATTATTTCGACTAAGAGTTCGAATATTTTTTTAGAAAGTAATATCGCAAACCTGCGTTTATTTTCCCCCACCTGATCAAAATGAAATACTGATAATAGTAATGATGAAGATGATAATAATGATGATACTGATGATCACTATTACGAGCATGATGTAATGATGATTAAGATGATATTTATTTATTTACTTATTTATTTTATTTATTTATTTACCTATTTATTTATTTATTTATTTATCTATTTATTTGTTTACTTATTTATGTAAATATGTATTTATTATTTATTATTTATTTATGTATTTATTTATTTACTTAATTATTTATTTACGCGCTACTGGAGCTAAATGACAGCTGTAAACAGTATAAGATGAAGTTAAGTGCAAACAAGATGAAGAGCGTGGATATCGGAAGAAACCTGAAGAAAATAAACTTACGAATTCGAAATGAAGCAGTGGAACAAGTGAACAGCTTCTAATACTTGAGGTGTAGGCTACTATAAGCAGTAATATGAACTGCTACCAGGAAGTCAAAAGAAGTGTAGCAACGAAAGCTTTTAATAGGAAAAGGAGCATCTTTTGCGGTTCTCTGGAAAATGAACTAAGGAAGAGACTAGTGATGTACTTCGTGTGGAGTGTGGCACTGTATAAGGCAGAAACATTGATATTAAGAAGAAGTGTAGAGAAAAGACTAGAAGCATTTGAAATATGGATATGGAGAAGAATGGAGCGTGTGAAATAGATAGGCAAAATAAGAAATGAAGCTGTGTTTGAAAGAGTGGGTGTAGAAAGAATAATGCTGAAACTCATCAGGAAGAGAAAAAGGAATTGGCTTGGTTACTGGCTAAGAAGAAACTGCCTACTGAAGGATGTAGGCCTACTGAAAGGGATGATGAACGGGAGAAGAGTTCGAGGCAGAAGAAGATATCATATGATGGACAAAATTAAGATACATGGATCGTATACGGAGTCTAAGAGGAAGACAGAAAATAGAAAAGATTGAAGAATGCTGTGTTTGCAGTGAAAGACCTGCTCTTGGGCAGAAAACTATGTACGTATGTCAAAAATACAATTTAAGGCAGTAAGTCATTAAGAGAAATAAGTGAAACATAAAAAGTACGCACTATATGAGAAACTATATGTCATCTACACGATATTATTTTTTTCCTGAAGGTACTTGTTTGTCCAATGGCGAACTTACCGTTAATCGCCCCGAGTGAACGAGCGTGACTCACTAAGCTGAGAGGTTTAGTTTATCAGAGACTATCGAGAGTGCACCACAGGTTCTGAATTTACGTTAAACTCGTAACGAATGATAGTGATAACGGGAAATTGTTGGGATGTCACAAGGGGACCGAAGTGCAATGAGAAACATCCTTTGAAACTTGAACTACGGACCTGTTCAACACTAATTTTAATACATTTTGATTACGCAACTTTTAACACTATATCAGTTCAGAAGATATAATCACAAAACAATTCCACATACGAAGAACACATCACAAATACCAACCACAACTACAGCAACATAAACACAGACATGAAAATTCTACATATTCAACCGAAAAACCAGAAACATAACACACTACACCATTACGAAATATATACACGCACACAAGAACCACCCTCATGAAATCCTCAACACACAATTCACTACACAAACTCAACCCCAAAGGAAACGCAATCAGAAGGCGCGAAAACAGGACCACTCAGTTCTGAAGATAGCATACAACAGGCTGAAGTTAGTCAACAAGGTACCATATTTAACACGTGAAAGAACTAATCCATATATTCGGAAATAAATTATGAAGTCAGGTTGTATCAACCACGTTTGAAATATGCGGGTATTGCACAATTCAACATGACGGAACATGTTACATCTTTTACATTAAAAAGATACATTAAGAAACTATTATATACATAAAACAGAAATACAAATTAAGATATACTGTATACCCCCGTATGAGCAAATGCTCGTGGTTGGAAGTAAACTGCACTGTAGATAAGCAGAAAGAAGAAGATAAAATAAACAAATTAATATAAGCAATAAAATAGCACAGATTACAAAAAACAAGAGCCTATATGATAAAGAACAATCACAATTGTAACTATTTGTAACCAATATTCACAAGTATAACAATGTAAGACTAATATTTAGCAGTTAATTATCAAATCCTATGTTAAGTTACCTTAATAATTTCTTTAATTTTCAATTTAAATTTAATCATATTTATGTTGGCTAAAACAAGGTACTGAGAAATTAATTTGTTGTATAGTTTTAAACATAGTGAAGCGATGTTTCATACCAGCAGCCATTGGACGTTTCGATTCTGTAAAATGAAATAATATCTTTCTTCTCGTACTATAGTTATGCGATAGGGTTGGAAGTAAATGCTGAAAAGACAAAGTACAGTATATGATTATGTCTCGTGATGGGAATATTGTACAAAATGGAACTATAATAATTGGAGATTTATCCTTTGAAGAGGTGGAAAAATTCAGATGTCTTGGAGCAACAGTAACAAATGTAAATTACACTCGGGATGAAATTAAACGCAGAATAAACATGGGAAATGCCTGTTATTATTCGGTTGAGAAACTTTTGTCATCTAGTCTGCTGTCAAAAAATATGAAAGTTAGAATTTATAAAACAGTTATATTACCGGTTGTTCTGTATGGCTGTGAAACTTTGACTCTCATTTTGAGAGAGGGACACAGATTAAGGGTGTTTGAGAATAAGGTGCTTAGGAAAATATTTGGGGCTAAGAGGGATGAGGTTACAGGAGAATGGAGAAAGTTAGACAACGCAGAACTGCACGCATTGTATTCTTCACCTGACATAATTAAGAACATTAAATCCAGAGATGGGCAGGGCATGTAGCACGTATGGGCGAATCCAGAAATGCATATAGAGTGTTAGTTGGGAGGCCGGAGGGAAATAGACTTTTGGGGAGGCCGAGACGTAGATTGGAAGATAATATTAAAATGGATTTGAGGGAGGTGGAATATGATGGTACAGACTGGATTAATCTTGCATGGATAGGGACCAATGGCGGGCTTATGTGAGGGCGGCAATGAACCTCCGGGTTTCTTAAAAGCCAGTAAGTAAGTAAGTGTTATAATTATGCCAATATGTGTTGAAATTTTTCTTTTTCTTATGAAAGAAGGTTAATATCTGCTCCAATTTCAAAACGTAAAATAAAAACAAAGATATTTAGTAGGGTAATTTAAATCTCATATTTAGGAAATAATATTTATTTGTATCACTTATACGCCACTTTCAGAAGGAACTATGGCGACCCTGTGTGATGAATACGATGTGCACGCCACTGACTTCATTAATGTAAAGATGGAGCCTCAAAATTGGAGTTGAAAAAAACATGAAGTTCTCAACAGTAGAACCAGATGCTCGTAATGTATTCTGAGATTATTAATGAAAAAGTGCATGCATATAAACGGACATTATATGCGAAGCTCCAGCAGGGGACGAGGCCGTATGAGATGCCCAGACCGGGAGATTACAGTAATGTTATTCCATATTGCAGGCAAAGGCAACGGCTAACGCTTCCGTTGATTTTCACTGTTATATTCTCCGCAGCGTACGAGGTCTCGATTCTGTCAGATATCTTAATCGTTAAAACAAAATGCAGTGTTAATTAAGAAATAAGAGAAATCTGCAACATTCGTTGCTTTCAGTTCTGCTATTACTAAACCTGGAATTTTAGGACAAATGCATGAATACAACATTCTAAATAGGTTCAAGTTCCATAAAAAGTCATGAAATTTAATAAAATTTCATAATACCCCACAATGCCTATTTGAACCGTTGTGAACCTTTAGTATATTTTAAATTGAATGATGATGATATTGAAGGATCACTAGGTTGAACCGGACAGATTTTCGGGTAACACTGACGCAATCGAATTAGTTTTTTTGAGAAACCCCTTAAGTCACGAAATACAGTAGAAGTTGGTTACAGCGACCTCGTTTTGTGCGACACCTCGCCTATAACGTCAAATATTCTGTGGTCCCAACTAATTCCCCATAAGACATATGCTTTCCTACCTTGCTTAATACGACAGACGTATATGCGTCTACCTCGCATCTTAATGTCATTTTCAACCTCAGTTTGGAATACAATTTTCTAAGAACCAAAGTACTTCAAGAAATATTTTGCTGAAACCTGGTAAATCCTTTACTGTTCCCTTCTATCATAGACATCTGGAATGCAGGCAGATTCCCCACCCCCTTGTAACCTGCCCGAATTCATGCGGTATTAATGGTACCTGCATGCGATGAGTTTCGACACGAAGTTTTCACTAAGTGCACGCATTTTAACGCAGTACGGCCACTAAAAGAAGTGAGTGACACTTTAGAATTGTGAACATATGCTTTTCTACCTTGCTTAATACGACAGACGTATATGCGTCTACCTCGCATCTTAACGTCATTTTCAACCTCAGTTTGGTATACAATTTTCTAAGAACCAAAGTACTTTAAGAAATATTTTGCTGAAATCTGGCAAATCCTTTACTGTTCCCTTCTATCATAGACCTCTGGAATGCAGGCAGATTCCCCACCCCCTTGTAACCTGCCCGAATTCATGCGGTATTAATGGTACCTGCATGCGATGAGTTTCGACACGAAGTTTTCACTAAGTGCACGCATTTTAACGCAGTACGGCCACTAAAAGAAGTGAGTGACACTTTAGAATTGTGAACATATGCTTTTCTACCTTGCTTAATACGACAGACGTATATGCGTCTACCTCGCATCTTAACGTCATTTTCAACCTCAGTTTGGTATACAATTTTCTAAGAACCAAAGTACTTTAAGAAATATTTTGCTGAAATCTGGCAAATCCTTTACTGTTCCCTTCTATCATAGACCTCTGGAATGCAGGCAGATTCCCCACCCCCTTGTAACCTGCCCGAATTCATGCGGTATTAATGGTACCTGCATGCGATGAGTTTCGACACGAAGTTTTCACTAAGTGCACGCATTTTAACGCAGTACGGCCACTAAAAGAAGTGAGTGACACTTTAGAATTGTGAACATATGCTTTTCTACCTTGCTTAATACGACAGACGTATATGCGTCTACCTCGCATCTTAACGTCATTTTCAACCTCAGTTTGGTATACAATTTTCTAAGAACCAAAGTACTTTAAGAAATATTTTGCTGAAACCTGGCAAATCCTTTACTGTTCCCTTCTATCATAGACCTCGGGAATGCAGGCAGATTCCCCACCCCATTCTAACCTGCCCGAATTCATGCGGTATTAATGGTACCTGCATGCGATGAGTTTCGACACGAAGTTTTCACTAAGTGCACGCATTTTAACGCAGTACGGCCACTAAAAGAAGTGAGTGACACTTTAGAATTGTGAACATATGCTTTTCTACCTTGCTTAATACGACAGACGTATATGCGTCTACCTCGCATCTTAATGTCATTTTCAACCTCAGTTTGGTATACAATTTTCTAAGAACCAAAGTACTTTAAGAAATATTTTGCTGAAACCTGGCAAATCCTTTACTGTTCCCTTCTATCATAGACCTCTGGAATGCAGGCAGATTCCCCACCCCCTTGTAACCTGCCCGAATTCATGCGGTATTAATGGTACCTGCATGCGATGAGTTTCGACACGAAGTTTTCACTAAGTGCACGCATTTTAACGCAGTACGGCCACTAAAAGAAGTGAGTGACACTTTAGAATTGTGAACATATGCTTTTCTACCTTGCTTAATACGACAGACGTATATGCGTCTACCTCGCATCTTAACGTCATTTTCAACCTCAGTTTGGTATACAATTTTCTAAGAACCAAAGTACTTTAAGAAATATTTTGCTGAAACCTGGCAAATCCTTTACTGTTCCCTTCTATCATAGACCTCTGGAATGCAGGCAGATTCCCCACCCCCTTGTAACCTGCCCGAATTCATGCGGTATTAATGGTACCTGCATGCGATGAGTTTCGACACGAAGTTTTCACTAAGTGCACGCATTTTAACGCAGTACGGCCACTAAAAGAAGTGAGTGACACTTTAGAATTGTGACCATATGCTTTTCTACCTTGCTTAATACGACAGACGTATATGCGTCTACCTCGCATCTTAACGTCATTTTCAACCTCAGTTTGGTATACAATTTTCTAAGAACCAAAGTACTTTAAGAAATATTTTGCTGAAACCTGGCAAATCCTTTACTGTTCCCTTCTATCATAGACCTCGGGAATGCTGGCAGATTCCCCACCCCATTCTAACCTGCCCGAATTCATGCGGTATTAATGGTACCTGCATGCGATGAGTTTCGACACGAAGTTTTCACTAAGTGCACGCATTTTAACGCAGTACGGCCACTAAAAGAAGTGAGTGACACTTTAGAATTGTGAACATTTCTATGAAGCTAGAGGAGGGAGTATGAAGCTAGGAGAAGGAGCAGTGAAATTGCAACTGAAATAATGAACATAGAATGTAGCCTTATTTAGAAAGTGTATATTGGGCAAGTAGGAGACAACAGAGTAAAATGACTGATTACTTCACTCCTCAGTAAATAAGTTTGTGAGTAATGAACGAACTGTTTTAATACAGAATACTGTATTTATAATTGTACATGTATTTTAGTGTGTTCATGGTATGCTTAAAAGTGAATACATAAATCTAAAATAAGCCTAATTATGTTTATTATTTTTCATTTTCCACCCCACTAGACTGATAATTTGAATCTCGGTTACTACGACACTCGTTTATAACAACATAATTTTTCAAGGTCCCTTGGATGTCGTTATAATCAAGTTCTACTGTATATTTGATTGGCTATGTATTGTATATTTTTAGTAGAGCCATCGATGTAGCTCAGTAGGCAGACTCGCTGGGCTGCTGATCCGGAGCTGCGTTCGGGCTTGGGTTGGATCCCCCTTTGGTCTCTTGAATGGTTTCCTCCGAGGTTTTCCCCAGCCGTGGGACTGAAGCCGGATGGTCTATGGCGAGTCCTCGGCATCAACCCCTTTCATTTGATTACCTCCCTTTGATTTGATTACTTGGTTGGGTTTTTCCGAGGTTTTCCCCAACCAAAAGGTAAATGCTGGGTAATCTTTTGGCGAATCCTCGGACCTCACCTCATCTCATTACATCTCGCTCAAATACTCTAAAAAATTGCACAAAATTGTAAAAATTGTAGAAAATTACTAAATTGTAAAACTGTAAAAATTTGTAAAAATTGTAATTGTAATATTGTAAAATTTTGACTTGTTCCACAACTTAAAGCTTCATTGCTCATGTAAGATCTATGGAATAAAATGAATGAATGAATGAATGAAGTTTTAGAGAGGAAAAAACTGTTTAAAAGAAACACATGCGTTAAGAATTGGAATATTTGAAATGAGAAATGTTGGTAAAAGCATAACGAGTATTTTTCAATGCAAAAGGATACTTTTTTTAAATACAATATGAATCAATATTCACGTCTGAAAATGTGTGACTAGGGGTTTCTCAAAATCTGGTAAAGATTTAACAAAACGTAGCTACAGATAATAAAATATGAGCATTAGTTTGTGAATAAACGGTTCACTTTCTGCAAAAAAAGACAAATACATAAATTGAATAATTTGAAGGACACATTGTTCCGGAGCCGGGTATCAATCCCGGGATCCTTCGCTTAGCGCACGAATGCTCTATTGACTGAGCTACCCCAGGAACTATACACGACACTGTCACATGTCGTGTATAGTTCCTGGGGTAGCTCAGTCGGTAGAGCAATCGTGCGCTAAGCGAAGGGTCCCGCGATCGATACCCGACGTCGGAACAATTTTTCCTTGAGATTATTCAAACCTGCTTTTTCAGGGAGCTACTACCTAAATGCCAGATTTGCAAAATATATAAATGTTCATCTTTTAATATTTATCGCGATATTCATAGTAAACTTTAACATTTTAAAGAGGTATGAGAACATCGGCAACGAAACTTTCCACACAATTTATTTTCTATTTGTTGAATTATGGTTGTACAAAAAATATTTCATTAGAAGCATTGCAGTCCACACCTGTGGAGTAACGGTCAGCGCGTCTGACCGCGAAACCAGGTGGCCCAATTTCGAATCCCGGTCGGGGCAAGTTACCTGGTTGAGGTTTTTCCGGGGTTTTCTCTCAACCCATTACGAGCAAATGCTAGGTCACTTTCGGTGCTGGACCCCGAACTCATTTCACCGGCATTATCACCATCATTTCATTCAGACGCTAAATAACCTGAGATGTTGACACAGCGTTGTAAAATAATCCAATAAAATAAAATAAAAATAAATAAAGAAGCACTGGTTCTATTTCGTACAAAGAACCTCCTGTTAAAATATGTGCACTCAAACCACTAACACTCTGTAAACTGTAAGTTTGAAATTAGGATGTGTTAATTGGATATTCCACAGCAAAAGGAAGCTTTGAAATGCAATTTTATCAAAAGTTTAAATTTTGAGTTGTTTTATTTTTGAACTGGCCCGCCAATATATGGTTATGCAGAGGCCAGGAGGAAGGCAGAAAATAGGAAGAATTGGAAAATGTCGGGTTTGCAGTGAAAGACCTATCATTGGGCAGAAAACTATGAATGAATGGATGAATGTATCTTACTGACGTGGCATGGAAATATGAAGCGGTGATTATATGACAATAAAGGCTACGGAGAAATTGAATAAATCGTGGTGCAGCTTTTGCTATTTCAACCGCGTTGCTAGTAGCTATACATGATATTTGATAAGACTTTTATGTTTCATCATCATCATCATTATCATCATCCTTGCATGTATTGGGCCTAGTGGCCCGTTACGGTCTCTTGCCAACGCTTGAATGGTCTGCCCATGGATCTCTTGTCCACAGGATGGTAATTTAAAATTTGGCTTGGAATTCTAGAACGAGGCATTCTGATGACATGTGATCTCCAGTTTTGTCTGTATTTCTGTAGGTATTCCGAAATCGGTTCAATCTGCAGTTCTTTCATTATGTCAAAATTTCTAATGCGATCCATTCTCGTGTATCCCGCTGTACGACGCATAAATCTCATTTTTGCCGCCGTTAATCTTTGTGAATCAATATTACGAATCGTCCAAGCTTCACTACCAAAACAGAGTATAGGTCTGGCCAATGTTTTATAAATTCTGGTGCGCGTGTGTTTTTGTACTAAGGTTGGTTTGAATATCTGATTAATCATCCCCATTGCTCTGTTGAATTTAATAATTTTCTCATTCAAATCCTTTTCTTCTTCATATGAAATTTGGTAACCGAGATAACTAAAATTTTTGACTTGTTCAATGATCTTATTATTGATGCATATTTTGCTACGGACTGGTTCCTTTCCTAAAAAAGACATCACTTTAGATTTGTCAGTTGAAATTTGCATATTGAAACTTTCTGCCATTTGATTAAAGTTGTAAACCAAACGTTGTAAATTATCTTCTGAAGTTGCCATAAACACAATATCATCAGCAAATAATAAAGTATCTATTTGGGACAAACGACTTATCGGTATACTTCCATGTGGTTTCAATCTCCATTCCTTAATAATGTGATTCATGTATATTATAAATAATAGAGGAGATAAACTACAGCCCTGTCTCACTTCTTGATTTATTCGTTTCCATTCTGAATATTTGTTTTCAGTCCTAACCTGTATATAATTATTATTATAAATACGTAAACTGGGGATACTTGAACCACCTCAGAAAGTTTCATTAACTCCTACAAAAAAAAAGTATACCTTGAGAAATTTTCATTGCTCTCCTATATGTTGAATCTTGCGACATACAAACCATAGGCAAGCAGCTTTATTGCATTGTCACTATTGTTATGTATTTATTTATTGTTTTATTAGTGGCTTAAGTTGCCCAGGAAATGGGTATACTTGAGCCACTCATTTAAAAATGCTATGTGGTGCAAGTTAAACTTCATATGAGGTTACTTGAGTTAATAAAACCTTAAATGATAACATTTTATAGATTTGGGTACAGTATATATATGTAGTTTATTATCTTTAGCTATATTCTATAATTCACTGAGATAATATGCACACATAATTTTCTTTTCTTTAATTCCAAAATTTGAATTAAAAAATTACAAAAATCACAGAAACGAAAACATCTAAACACCTGATTTGGCTCAAATATCCCCGATGTCTCAAGTAACCCCACCTTACCCGGTATTGTAAATAGTTGTTATTAATTGATTTGGAATACCATCATGTGCTAAAATATTCAATAATTTGTTTCTATCTACTCTGTAGAAGGCTTTCTTCATATCAATAAATGCCACGTGGGTTTCAATATTAAATTCTCTATGTTTTTCGAACAAAAGGACTTTTATGTTTGTTTCTTTAATTTTGAGTTCGAGTACATTTTGATGGCGCAACTCCATGGAGTCTGTAAGCCACTGATGCAAGGAGGGAACAAAGAGCGTGTCCCGGTGTCCAGTAGTGTACGCGGGGTAGGATTTCGAGGAGGCAGCAAGCAGTCTGCCGGCCGCCCGGGGCCAGAGGGCTGGGGAGCGCAAGGCCAGGCCCCACCAAGGTGAGCTGCTGCGCACTCGGCCCTATTTCAATAATTCGCAGCTCTTTGTTTTCTGTGGAGAAGGGCCTGAGTAACACCAAGTTTAGAAATGGACAGTACTCGGTATGATTTCAAACTTTCAAGCAATCGAACATCGTGATAGAATTTTGGAATATTGCAGTAGAATTTTGGAATATTGCACCATAATAATAATAATAATAATAATAATAATAATAATAATAATAATAATAATAATAATAATAATAATGTTTTATTTTCGCTGGCAGAGTCAAGGCCATAAGGCCTTCTCTTCCACTCAACCAGCCTTAATAAATACAATATATAAATTTAAATTACAAATATTTACACTATACTTAAAAGGTTGTATGTGTATGTATTTATTTACACTGCAAGTGGGCAAGCACCCGGTGGCAGTGGTATATACAATATAAACAATACACAATAAAATGATACACAATAAAATTTACAATACACAATACAATTTTACAACACATAATACAATTTTATACACAATACAATAAGAATACACAATACAATTTAACACAATAATAATAAAACATAAATAAAATACCTAATTTTACAATACAACCTATATAATTATGTATAGGCCCTACATAAGTTTCAATAGTCTTTCACTTTAATCTCATTCCCTGTAGTGGCACTATGACGCATTTCACTGACACTTTAGCACACATTTCACTGACACTCTGTAACACATTTCACTGACACTCTGTAACACATTTCACTGACACTATAGAACACATTTCATTGACGCTATAAATTATCACTGATCGGAACTGTTCACTGCACTGTAAAACCATAACTTCACTGACTCACCTCGCTTCACTGATACAGCAGTTCAAATAAGTCAAATAATTACATCCTTATGCATACTTATAAACAGAACTACATTTAAACTAAACATTTCTAGTCTAAGGCCCTCTTACACGCTATTTTTAAATAATTTACAATTCAAACCAAGGGAGTAAACTCGTCAGGCTAGATAAATACATGTCACCTTAAAAAATTAAATGTTGAATGTCACCTTAATTTTAATTTGCACTTTATACACAACTTTTTAAGTTATTCTTGAGTCTCCTTAAGGAAGGACAGCCCTGAATGGAAGGACAGCCCTCAAAGGAAGGACAGCCCTCAAAGGAAGGACAGCCCTCAAGCGGAAGGACAGCCCTCAAATAAGGAAGGACAGCCCTCAAAGGACCATATCATGATATAGGAACATAAAAATTTTCTGGGAAGCAAACATTCTCATGGGGGCAGATAAAAGAGTTATTTTTTTCTTCCACCATGCTAATAATGTCAAAACATGTGCTCATATAAATTTTGGCCATATAAGTGCAATTGCGAGGGTCATGAAGAAAGTAAGCTAAGTTCCGTGGGGACGTTTACAGAAAGAAAACATAGTTTCATGGAAAGATTTAATGGAACAAATACAGCAATTGATCTATTTTTTAATATATTCCCCACGGAATTGAGACATTTCTCATGCCATGGAATAACACAAAAGTCGCGATGAGACTTAAAGGAAATGGCGAGTGACCTAATCTATTCCACACTTTTGTTAGCTTATTTTTTCAAATTATTGACGTCCACACTCTTCGTTGGAAACTGAGACTCTGGTTCAGAAACTGAGACCCTGACTAGGAAACTTAGAACTTGACTAGGAAACTGACAGCCTGACTAGGAAACTTAGATCCTGATTAGGAAACTTAGATCTTGACTATGAATCTTAAACCCTGATTAGGAAACTCAGGCCAAGACTAGGAACCTGACACCCTGACTAAAAAACTTAGACCCTGACTAGGAAACTTAGACCTTGGCTAAAAACGTGACACCCTGATCAGGAAACTGAGGCCCTGACTAGGAAGCTTAGACCCTGACTAGGAACCTGACACCCTGACCAGGAAACTGAAGCTCTGACTAGGAAATTTAGACCCTGACTAGGAAACTGGGATCCTGATTAGGAAACTTAGATCTTGACTATGAATCTTAAACCCTGGTTAGGAAACTCAGGCCATGACTAGGAACCTGACACCCTGACTAAAAAACTTAGACCCTGACTAGGAAACTTAGACCTTGGCTAAAAACGTGACACCCTGATCAGGAAACTGAGGCCCTGACTAGGAAGCTTAGACCCTGACTAGGAACCTGACACCCTGACCAGGAAACTGAAGCTCTGACTAGGAAACTTAGACCCTGACTAGGAAACTGGGATCCTGATTAGGAAACTTAGATCTTGACTATGAATTTTAAACCCTGATTGGGAAACTTAGACCATGACTAGGAACCTGACACCCTGACTAAAAAACTTAGACCCTGACTAGGAAACTTAGACCTTGGCTAAAAACGTGACACCCTGATCAGGAAACTGAGACCCTGACTAGGAAGCTTAGACCCTGACTAGGAAACTGGGATCCTGATTAGGAAACTTAGATCTTGACTATGAATCTTAAACCCTGGTTGGGAAACTTAGACCATGACTAGGAACCTGACACCCTGACTGAAAAACTTAGACCCTGACTAGGAAACTTAGACCTTGGCTAAAAACATGACACTCTGATCAGGAAACTGAGGCCCTGACTAGGAAGCTTAGTCCCTGACTAGGAACCTGACACCCTGACCAGGAAACTGAAGCTCTGACTAGGAAACTTAGACCCTGACTAAGAACCTGACACCCTGACTAGGAACCTGAAACCTTGAGTAGGAACTTAAATCCTTACTAGGGACCTGATATCCTGACCAGGAAACTGAAGCCCTGACTAGGAAGCTTAGACTCTGATTAGGAACCTGACACCCTGACTAGGGAACTTAGACCCTGACTAAGAACCTGACACCCTGACTAGGAACCTGAAACCTTGAGTAGGAACTTAAATCCTTACTAGGGACCTGATATCCTGACCAGGAAACTTAAGCCCTGACTAGGAAGCTTAGACTCTGATTAGGAACCTGACACCCTGACTAGGGAACGTAGACCCAGGCTATGAACCTGACACCCTGACTAGAAAAGTTAGATCCTGACTAGGAAATTTAGACCTTGACTAGGAAGCTGAGACTCTGATTCGGAGACTGAGACTATGAATGTGTTCTACAGTAGTCACTGTAGCTTTACGAAACCACTCCTGAAGTCTGGAAGCAGCAAAGTGACGTCCCTAGTACCAAAGCACTCTGGCTATTCGCACGCCAAGCAAACTCTTCTTACTCTTTCTTCTACTAGTAATACGAGTATATCTGATAAGAGGAGCTGCAGACTACTCCAGATGAAATACAATTCCGTCGGACACAATATGGGGGTATATGATAAATTACAGAACGGAAGGAGCTCAAGACTTAATAAAACCATAGTAGTTACTCTAAAGCCGTCATTTGTTTTAAGAGCATGTTTGTTTCTTCAGGAATAATGGTTGCTAAGTTACACGGTGAATATACAGTGTAGCTTTTTATGACAGATACAGAAAATTACACGGTACACTCAAGTGCTCATGAAAAATCGATAACTCTAAGGTTAATAGGCTATTAAACCGTGTAGTGAAGGTATTTATTGAGTCCCGTGAAAGAAAAGGTCTTCAATGAAGTGGGGAGAGCTTTGGAAACACCGAAGCGATTAAAATTATCTAAACATGTAACTTACTCGTGAAGAATTGAAGTATAAACCAGTAATATAATATCTGCAGCATCCCTCGCACTAAAACTTGATTTGTGAGCAGTCAGTCGCAGCACAGTTATGTAAGTACTGTTATTTGCTGTCTTCGCGCTTTGGAACGAAGCGCAGATTTTGTACGCAAAAATCAATTCATTAGCTACTGATTAGACTTAGACAATAATGATTTATGCCTCTATTACTGATTTTTCATTTTTTATCACAGACAGAAATCATTAATAAAAATTAATTAATTAATTCATTCATTTATTCATTCATGCATTTATAAACTCATATATTCATACACCCATACAATCATTCATACACTCATTCAATCATTCATTCGCACACTCATTCATTCATCCATTCATACACTCAAATATTCATTCATTAATGCACTCGTTCATTCATTCATACACTCATTCATTCACTCATTCATACACTCATTCATTCACTCATTCATACACTCATTCATTCATTCATTCATACACACATTCATTCATCCATTCATACACTCAAATATTCATTCATTAATGCACTCGTTCATTCATTCATACATTCATTCATCACTCATTCATTCATTCATACACTCATTCATTCACTCATTCATACACTCATTCATTCACTCATTCATACACTCATTCATACACTCATTCATACACTCATTCATACACTCATTCATATACTCATTCATTCACTCATTCATACACTCATTCATTCATACACTCATTCATTCACTCATTCATACACTCATTCATTCACTCATTCTTACACTCATTCATACACTCATTCATTCACTCATTCTTACACTCATTCATTCATTCATTCATACACTCATTCATTCACTCATTCATACACTCATTCATTCATTTATAAACTCATTCATTCATGCATTTATAAACTCATTCATTCATGCATTTATAAACTCTTACATTCATACACTCATACAATCATTCATACACTCATTCAATTACTCATTCGCACACTCATTCATTCATCCATTCATACGCTCAAATATTCATTCATTAATGCACTCGTTCATTCATTCATACACTCATTCATTCATTCATACACTCATTCATTCATTCATACACTCATTCATTCACTCATTCATACACTCATTCATACACTCATTCATTCATTCATACACTCATTCATTCATTCATACACTCATTCATTCATTCATACACTCATTCATTCATTCATTCATACACTCATTCATTCATTCATACACTCATTCATTCATTCATTCATACACTCATTCATTCATTCATACACTCATTCATTTATTCATACACTCATTCATTCATTCATACACTCATTCATTCATACACTCATTCACTCATTCATTCATTCATACACTCATTCACTCATTCATTCATTCATACACTCACTCATTCATTCATTAATACACTCATTCATTCATTCATACACTCATTCATTCATTCATTCATACACTCATTCATTCATTCATACACTCATTCATTCATTCATACACTCATTCTTTCATTCATTCATACACTCATTCTTTCATTCATTCATACACTCATTCATTCATTCATACACTCATTCATTCATACACTCATTCATTCATTCATATATACTCATTCATTCATTCATACATACACTCATTCATTCATTCATACACTCATTCATTCATTCATACACTCATTCATTCATTCATACACCCATTCATTCATTCATACACTCATTAATTCATTCATACACTCATTCATACACTCATTCATTCATTAATACTCATTCATACACTCATTCATTCACTCATTCATACACTCATTCATTCATTCATACACTCATTCATTCATCCATTCATACACTCAAATATTCATTCATTCATTAATGCACTCGTTCATTCATTCATTCATTCATTCATACACTCATTCATTCACTCATTCATACATACATTCATTCATTCATTCATTCATACACTCATTCATTCATTTATAAACTCATTCATTCATTTATAAACTCATTCATTCATTTATAAACTCATTCATTCATGCATTCATAAACTCATTCATTCATGCATTCATAAACTCATTCATTCATACACTCATACACTCATTCAATCATTCGTTCGCACACTCATTCATACACTCATGCACTCATTCATACAATTGCTCAATTATTCATTCGCACACTCATTCGTTCATACACTCATTCATACACTCACTCGATTATTCATTCGCACACTCATTCATTCATACACTCATTCAATTATTCATTCATTAATACACTCATTCATTCATACACTCATTCAATTATTCATTCGCAGATTCATTCATTCATACACTCTTTCATTCACTCATACACTCATTATTTCATACACTCATTGATTCATTCCTTCTTCTCCTAAGTTATGCAATCTATTATAAGTGCGAAGAACTCTATAAATAGAACAATAATAGTAGACAATGAATTTGTATTTACTTTCGGGATAAAAAATACAATATTTGTAAGAAGCATTGTATGGAACATAATAAGAAATATCATCTATTTCCAAGTGTTTCCTGTATACATCTTTATTGTCTCCTTATAATACCTGGAAAACCCGGTTCAGTGGTAGTTATAATATTAATTAAGGGAGGAAATCATGCAAAGGTGTAGATTTTTATTAAATATGAAAATTTCACCAAAATATTATTACATAAGCCTATGGAATTATTTTTATGTTAATTGCATTCTACACATCGTGAATGTTCAAAATTTTTTTCGATCACATCGCTTTCTTTTATTTCAAATTTCATATTTTGCCAGTCACTAGTGATGATTGTTGTAGTAGTATTTTATTTAACATCTCTTCCATCTGCAGAGGTTAGTGATGTGTGGATGAATGAATGGATAAATTAATGAGTAAACGGATAGATGGATGAACGGATGCAAGAAAGAATCTTTTCCTATAGGTCCGCAGGAGATGCTCCTTTTTCTATTAAAAGATTCCTTAGCCATTGCTATCCTCCTTTTCACTTCCTGGCAGCAGCTCATGTTACTGCTTATAGTACACCCAAGTATTTGAAGCTGTCCACTTGCTCTACTGCCTCATTTAGAATTCACAAGTTTACCTTCTGTATTTTCCTTCCTATGACCATGCTCTTCGTCTTATTTGCATTTATCTTCATCCCATACTGCTCAAAGCTGTCATTTAGCTCCAGTAGCATATCCTTTAGTATCATTTCCTCTTCTGCTAACAACGTCATATCATCAGCATATCTTATGCACTTTATTCTTCTTCCTCCTACTATCACACCCCCGTGTTCTGAAAACAGTTCTTCACTAAATCCTCCAAGTAGATGTTGAACACGGTAGGTGATAAAGAACATCTTTGACGTACTCCCTCCCAATTTCACTTCCTTCTGACATTTCTTCTCCTATCCTGACTTTCACTCGTTGTTTCATACAGAGATTACTGAACAGTCTTCTCTCTTTCCAATCCACGCCAATTTTCTTTAGTATCCGCATCAGTTTATTCCAATTACTCTGTTAAAAGCCTTTTCTAGATCCACAAATACTATATACATTTCTTTATTCTTTTCTAGGTGTCTTTCGCCGATTGTCCGTAGCAGTCCAATTGCATCTCCCGTATTTTTTTTTTTACGGAGACAGTGATGATTTCAATACCGAAGAAAAATAATGCCAAGAAATATGAGTTCAGGAATCAGTCTGATATCGCACTCGGCGAAGATTCTTCTGCGAATACTGAATCGGCGTTTATATTCTAAGACGGAAGAACAGTTGGAAGAGGAGCAGTTTGGCTTCAGGAAATGAGAAATTGTGAACAAATTAATATTCCATAATGTAGATTATACAAAACTAACACAAGCTTTTCTGTTATGGGGATGAAATTATATTATAATAAGCTTCCCAGCCATATTATACGTTACCAATCAATAGATTTTATTTTATTTTAGTAGGTTATTTTACGACGCTTTATCAACAGCTTAGGTTATTTAGCGTCTGAATGAGATGAAGGTGATAATGCCGGTGAAATGAGTCCAGGGTCCAGCACCGAAAGTTACCCAGCATTTGCTCATATTGGGTTGAGGGAAAACACCGGAAAAAAACCTCAACCAGGTAACTGGCCCGACCGGGAATCGAACCCGGGCCACCTGGTTTCGCAGCCAGACGCGCTAACCATTACTCCACAGGTGTGGACCCAATCAATAGATTTAAAACTAGATTTTATAATTAGATGTTAAATAATCTTTCTTACTCTGTTAGTGGGTTTTAACACAAATTTGCATGAAATATTGTTTTTTAATACTTCCTTACTTACTTACTGGCTTTTAAGGAACCCGGAGGTTCATTCCCGCCCTCACATAAGCCTGCCATTGGTCCCTATCCTGAGCAAGATTAATACAGTCTCTATCACCATATTGCACCTCCCTCAAATCCATTTTAATATTATAGTCCCATCTACGTCTCGACCTCCCTAAAGGTCTTTCTCCCTCCGGCCTCCCAACTAACACTCTATATGCATTTCTAGATTCGCCCATACGTGCCACATGCCTTGCCCATCTCAAACGTCTGGATTTAATGTCCCTAATTATGTCAGGTGAAGAATACAATGCGTGCAGTTCTGCGTTGTGTAACTTTCTCCATTCTCCTGTAACTTCATCACGCTTAGCCCCAAATATTTTCCTAAGCACCTTATTCTGAAACACCCTTAACCTATATTCCTCTCTGAAAGTGAGAGTCCAAGTTTCACAACCATAAAGAACAACCGGTAATATAACTGTTTTATAAATTCTAACTTTCAGATTTTTTTGACAGCAGGCTGGATGATAAAAGCTTCTTAACCGAATAATAACACGCATTTCCCATATTTATTCTGTGTTTAATTTCCTCCCGAGTATCATTTATTTTGTTACTGTTGCTCCCAGGTATTTGAATTTTTCCATCTCTTCAAAGCATAAATTTCCAATTCTTATATTTCCATTTCGGACAATATTCTCGTCACGAGACATTATCATAATCATTTGTCTTTTCGGGATTTACTTCCAAACATATTTCTTTACTTGCTTCAAGTAAAATTCCCGTGTTTTCCCTAATCGTTTGTGGATTTTCTCCAAACATATTCACGTCATCCGCATAGACAAGCAGCATTGCTTTTTTAATAAATACATTTAATTACATTTAGTTACAATTAATACATTAAGTTTGAAGAGTTTTCATTAATTTTTATAGTTTCAAAATATTTCGTGTTTTCATTGTTTTAATTAAATTTTACTGTTTGAATTATATTTGTGTTTTGAAATGTTTTTCAATGTATCTGTGACGAAGCCTATTACTGTATGTCTAATGACGTAATAAATTGAATTGAATTGAAATAGGTCAAAAGTATTTTTAAGTAAGAATTGAACGCTGCATAAAAGAACACAGTCAACTAAAACAGCTCCGACTCCAACTTGAGTGGACTGACGAACTTACATCCTGCTCTGTTTATTCATACTAACTCCTCAAACACAACACATGTAAATATCTAATGACTCTTGAGCAGAACAAGCCTGAGTGATACTCCGCTGTATTTATTCAAGTAATTGAAATTAAGACACTTGTTTGCCTGTCACACTCAGCATCACACGTTATTTTTAGTGTTGCGTGCAGGAACTTAATTATATTTATTTTCTAACAGAAAGGATGTTTATTTAACGTCTTAAAGTAAGTGATAGATTCTCAGTACTCAAAATGGCAATGGAATCGCAGCGAGTGATGTCACCGAATTTAATATTGTTTTTTTATTTATGTACTGTATTTATTTTGCTAATACTTGTAAACATAAAATATAATATAAACAGATAAAATTTTATCTCATTCCTGAAAGATTAGAACTCGTGCTCAGGGGCGGACTCAGGATTTTAAATTAAGAAGTACAGTATATTATAATACAATTTGTTTCATGTCTACTACACAATAAGAATATATAAATTTAAAACTTCCAATTTTTCATTATTTATAAAATCCACACATAACTTTTTAAATATCATATTAGAACTATTAGAATTGACAAGATTAGATTGCCATTAGGAAAGTCCAGCATAACAAAGAGGGATTGGAATTGAACGGGTTACATCAGTTGCTTGTCTATGCAGATGACGTGAATATGTTAGAAGAAAATCCACAAAAATTAGGGAAAATACGGGAATTTTATTTTGAAGCAAGTAAAGACATAAGTTTGGAAGCAAATCCCGAAAAGACAAAGCATATGACTATGTCTCGTGACGAGAATATTGTACGAAATGGAACTATAAAAATTGGAAATTTATCCTTTGAAGAGGTGGAAAAATTCAAATACCTGGGAGCAAGAAATACCTGACAGAGACTGGAGTAACAAATATAAACGATACTCGGGAAGATATTTAACACAGAATAAATATGGGAATTGCCCGTTATTAATCGGTTGAGAAGCTTTTATCATCCAGTCTGTTGTCAAAAAATCTGAAAGTTAGAATTTATAAAACAGTTATATTACCGGTTGTTCTTTATGGTTGTGAAACTTGGTCTCTCACTTTGAGAGAGGAACATAGGTTAAGGGTGTTTCAGAATAAGGTGCTTAGGAAAATATTTGGTGCTAAGAGGAATGAAGTTACAGGAGAATGGAGAAAGTTACACAACGCAGAACTTCACGCATTGTATTCTTCACCTCACATAATTAGAAACATTAAATCCAGACGTTTGAGATGAGCAGGGCAAGTAGCACGTATGGGCGAATCCAGAAATGCATATAGAGTGTTAGTTGTGAGGCCGGAGGGAAAAATACCTTTGGGGAGGCCGAGACGTAGATGGGAGGATAATATTAAAATTGATTTGAGGGAGATGGGATATGATGATAGAGACTGGATTATAGTGAAAGACCCGCCCTTGGGCAGAACACTAAATGAATGAATATGGAGAAGAATAGTGCGTGTGAAATGGACAGACATAATAAGAAATGAAACTGTGCTAGGAAGAATGGGTAAAGAAAGAATATTGCTGAAAATGATCAGAAAGGAAAAAAAAAAAAAAGAAAAGAAATTGACTGGATCACTGATTGAGAAGAAACTGCCTACTGAGAATGGACTGGAAAGAATGGTGAACGGGAGGAAAGTCGTGGCAGAAGATCAGATGATAGACAACATGAAGGAATATAGATCGGGTGAACAGACTAAGAGCAAGGCGGAAAATATGGAAGATTGGTGAATGCTGGGTTTGCAGTGAAAGGCCTGTACTGTGAATATGATTTAGAGTGAAATAAATCTAACACAATTTATGTGTTGCATTATTAGTGATTATTTTTCTTTTATTTTATTACTGAACATATACCTCATATTTGAACAAGTATTTATAATTTAATTACTATGTTTCATTTGAATAGGTTTGTTGGAGGGTCGTTAGTAAGAGAAATGTGAAATATAATTAATTCAAGAATATAAGTCTAACCTTCTAGCAAACGCCATAACAATGTAAGAGTATGATCCGTTCCTAAGCAAGTGACGTCAAAGTAGTGTGGCGTAACTCATTGTCATTGCTAAGCAACTGACATCAGATTTTTAAATGTTCGTAGCAGTTTATTCATTTCGTACTAGAGTATAATCGTTTCACGCTTATTCGTTGCCTGGCAAGTGAAGTTATGATAGTTTCAAAAGACAGTTACATGAATAATATTCAGGGCCATGGAGCCTGGAGAAGTCTGTCAATGTAGGTAAGGTTGCGTATATCGCACCACTTTAGCATTTATAATTTTTATTGAACAATACAATTTTTATTTTCTACATTCATTTACAAAAATACATTCCCAGAATATTTACCTTTCATGTAAAAAGGAATCCTAGAATTTGATTTAATATTTTTGAAGTAGAACGACATTTTCGAAACACTTGTCAGTGATGCCATTCAGGCAACTAGTTTCCTAAATAGCACCTGCGGTTTCTTAAATCGCACCTCTTTAACTGCAGGGAACGGGATGAAGGAAAGCTTTTAATATTGAACATATTGAACAGTATTTAATATGAATAATGTAATAAATGCAAATTACAAGCTTATTGAAATTAATGAAAGAGAGTAACGCATCTTCAAATGAAATTGAAAAAAAAATAGAGCATAAATTACCTAACATTTAAACTTCCTGAATGCATTTTTTATTGTTACATATTTGCCATGTGCTTCACCAGGCAGTTCAGATTGTAAAATGCGTCACCTTTTCTCCACGATTATCTCGAAGCCACCTAAGAACTGCTTCATGATTTAGCTGTCTGAAATGGTTTGAAGATAGAAACATCTAAAGGCTGGGCCTCTGAGTATTATGACGAGGAAGCTGAAATAGGAGCACATCATTTTCCCGAGATAATCTAGCTTCTAAATTTTTGGAATGGTTCGTATAGGTGGACATACAGAAGCAGCACTTTTTTCTATGGCAGGTTTGAGTGGCAAATAAAATGTTTGAGCTATTCGACAAATAGTTTACTGTTGATGTAACCTGAATCAGAGCAAACAAATAACGATCCTGGAAGAACACCAGCTGATAATGTAGGATGCACTGTTTGACGTTTAAAAATTTTCATAGGTGGCACAAAATATCTGGTGCGCTTCTACAACACACACACTTGTTGTATTAACGCCCTTTTCACCACTTGATATTGCACCCACCTGATGCATTCCTCGTTCAGTTAAAATTTTTGGGACTTATTTTGTACGGCTAGAATTTCTACAGTTGCTCATATCGCACCGGTGCGAATTAGGCACCTACAAAGTGGTACGAATTACGAAATTACGTCATAAGTTATTATTTCCTTCATTCTAGCCTATAATCACCAAATGTTCGAAAATCGTACTAAGTTAAATGTTCTTTAATATTTATTTTAACCAATAACATCTTAAGATTATGGATTTCTTTGCCTACAAATCCGTTATTTAGTTACAAAGTGTTAGCTAAATATACATCCATCTGAGCGATTACATTAAATACTCTATCACCACGTTGCTAGCACAAAGAAGTGGCAGAAATCAAGTGACATGGTGGAAGTTCATATGGTAGATTGTAACTATACCACTAGATGCTACACTACAGTAATTTGTTTTAAACTAGCAGTGGTGCCATTTTGGAAGCGGTGCCATTTATGCTACTCTACTCTATTAGTTTAAGTGAAAAATATACCTCTTAATCGATTATTTTAAATTCGATAAAATTATTGGAAACTTTAACGCCGGTTCTGAACACAAACCTTGGAGATTTTAATTCTAGTAAAGAACACCAACTTCTGAGATTTCAACGAGCGGTTAGAACACGAGTTAAGTCATACGTAAATAAAGCAATACGAAGTAGTGCTGTTAGTATCATAAATACATCAACCGTCCTTCAACATAAATATTGAGTGTTGAACCCGGATCTGGAGTCTCTTGACGAGCAGTTTGATTTTAAATGTTCTCTCGAATCAAATCTATTGCGAGCACATCAATTTCGTGGCGTTTGGTACCCTAAGTAGCGATAAAAATGCAGGCCTGCTCTTGTGTGGACGGGTCGTTTTTGTACGAAGCGATGTGTATTTTATGAAGCCGAGTTTTATGTCTGACGATAGTGCATCATCCTCCGGGCTGCATATTGTAGTTTTCTGGAATACGCTGTTCCTATCTTCCACAACAAAATTGCCTGCCCCATTCTTCTTTTTATTAATGTTTATAAAGAGTCCACTGATAACGGGCGCAGATACACTGGATGGTTTTTATTTCACATTTTAATATCCGGCCCCTTAGGCCTCGTCCAGCTACGCCATGTTCACGTCGCTGTATTTGTAGCAAATGCATAAGTTTTTACGCCATATTCAATTCAGAATTTTGATCTAGTTCTCTCAAATATTATTTTTAAATGAAATGTCGAGAATGCTATCGGTAAATTTTTAATAAATACATCTTTACAAACAAAATTATCGACCACTACTACTTAAAAATATTCCTAAATCCATCGAAAAAATATTTGTATTGGTAGTATTTATTTAATTAATTGATTAACTAGTGGACTTACTCGTGTTAATTATGTAAGATTTGTGCGGCTTACAGCTGTTTCAGTGCTTCACGCACCATCCTCAGAGCCTACTAGATCACGGCGTCATCTCGAACTTCTCTGCCTGTTATGTGGGTGTGTTTGATTGTTGAAAGGTGTTGAAGAGTGGAGTCAAATAGTGTGTGCGTACTGAAATTGATCTCTGTGTTGAGAATTTGATAGGGGTGTGTTTTAGTGTGTTTGTATATTTCGTATTGTTCTAATGTGTTGAGTTTTTGGTTCTTGGGTTGAATGTGTAGGATTTCCATGTCCGCATTTATGTTATTGTATGTATGGTTAGCATTGGTTATGTGATCGGCGTATGTAGATGTATTGTGTCCTCTGGTTATTGCTTTAATGTGTTCTTTGTAGCGTGTTTGGAATGATCTGCCTGTCTGTCCAATGTAGAACTTACCGCAACTATTACATGAGTTTTTATACACTTGTGTGGTCGTATTTATTTGTTTGTTTTTTTTTTTTGTGTGTTGAGATGTCTTTGTAGTGTGTTTTCTGTTCTGTATGTTATGTTGTATTTCTGCTTTCTGAATAAAGATGCGATCTTATGTGTGCTTTTGTTTTCATATGTTAGTGTGATGTATTTCTTGTATTCTTGTGTTTGTGTTGTGTTTTGCGTGTTTTTGTGTTTGTTAAGTTTTTGTTTTGTCTTTCTTATGATGTTGTCCATTATGTTTGAATTGTATCCGTTCTCTTGTGCTATGTATTTGATTGTGTTCACTTCTTCATTGTAGTGTTGTTGGCATCTTACATAATTAACACAAGTAAGTCCACTAGTTAATCAATTAATTATAGTCAAGTATTAACAGTAGTGTACGCAAGATTCAAAATGGAGTATTTATTTATTTAACCTGGTAGATATAAGGCCGTCGGGACTTCTCTGCCCCTCTACCAGGAGATTCCAACTATAATATGAACAATAAAATTACAATTAGTATTAAATTTACAATTACAATTACAAATAAAATTACAATTAGTGTTAAATTTACAATTACAATTACAATAAAAATCAAAGTACGAAAAGATTACTTGACTAATGAAAGCTAGATAATTTAACATAGGAAAACAAAGAATATTTTATATTTACTGAATTACAAATTAAACCTAGAATAACAAAATTGTATAGTGATGAAATTACTGGATATTGAAATATTTTGTGATAGATTAAGGAAATTATATATAAGATATCAATTACTGACCAAGTGCCTAGTACGTTTGCGCTTGAATTCAATTTTATTTCGACAGTCCCTGATGCTAGCAGGTAACGAATTCCAGAGTCTTGGCAGGGCTATTGTGAAAGAGGATGAGTATGAGGAAGTGCGATGGGATGGAATTGCTAGTATTGCTTCGATTTTTAATAAGAGACCAGCAGTTGAATTAATATTTCAAACAATTCTAAAGCCGTCAAGAATGTTTTGAATTTACGCATAATTTAATATAATTAAAATACGTGAAAATTAATATTTGATGAACTAATGAATGAAACTTGATGAAATATGGTACCGTTATTTAAACGTACAGACACAACAAACCCAACGAATTTGAAATAAATTAATCAAAAACTTTAAAGGTTTCAAAACTCAGTCCCAGTGTCCCTTAATCCTCTTTATCTGTAAGGAAGCACACTGCAAAGTTATTCTGTTTTATAGTACATTGTATACAGGGTGATTCAAGAGGATTTACCGTCACTTAAGGAGTTTATTTCCGAAGACTTTTTGAGAAAAAAATGTCATATAAACATTTGTCCTAATCTCAATATTTTCACAGTTACACTAATTTGAAGTTATTAGTAAAATACTTTTTTTCTTTAGTGTTAAGGGTAAAAGAATATTACAAATAGAGAATGAACTATTTAGAAGTATAATTTCTTTAATTTGTTAGTGTTCTGAAGCTAAAAGTGTGTTGTTAATTGCTTTGTACAGATTTTGTTTTTCAATTTTTAACTAAAAATTAAATCATTCTTACGCACTTACCACAAAAATTGTTACAAACCATACGACTTTAGGAACTTGATTCTTTACAGTTTAATTATGCATCCTACTGTACAGTCCTAAAGAACTTATAATAATGGCATGATTTGTAACAATTGTTGTGATAAATGCGTAAGAAAATGTAATTTTGTACTTTAAAATCGAAAAAAAAAAAAAAAAAAAAAAAAATTCTGTACGAAGCGACTATGAAATTCACAACACATTTTTAGCTTCAGAATACTAGCTAATTAAAGAAATGATACTCCTCAATAGTTCATTCTTTATATGTAATATTCTTTTACCCTTAAAACTCAAGAATAATGGTATTTTACAAACAATTTCAAATAAGTATAATTCTCAAAATATCGAGATTAGGACAAATGTTTATATGACGTTTTTTCCTCAGAATGTCTTCGGAAATAAGGTCCGTAAGGGACTGTAAATCCTCGTGAATCACCCTGTACTGTATGTTATGTATTTTTACTATGTAATTGTTTTTATTATTTCCTTAACCAATTGTAATTTGATTGCTGAATACTGTAATAAAATAAATGCATTTAAAATAAATGGAAGAAATGCAATCTATGTATACCATTCTAAACCTAAAATTATATGGACATATGACAAGCCGACCATAACGTCAAATCAACACAAGTCACGCTTTTACTTACAATAATAGCCTATAGGACATTACACTGTCAGCGGACGATCAGCCGCAAGGAGATTCGAACCCATGTCCATAGCCTCTACAAGGCTTCACAGCTGCATCATATCTTAGCAGGAATGCGGACAAATAATCTGATGCAAATTTGCATTTGTTACGACATTGATTACCTAAACATGGAATTTTCTAAAACGTTGAGTTGGCTATATTAAGGTTAAAACTAGTGAAGATACCCAGAATTACCGATTTATAAGAAACCATATGACGCTTAAAACAGAAACTATGTGAACCAGACTCTTAGAATATGCTGAAGTCATTGATTCAGCCTGGGTGTTGATGTAATTTGACAGATGTTCTGTGAAGTTTTCAGTTTGAAACAGGTATAGTCTTCCTACAGGCAATATTGAACACCAAGAAAGGAATTTAAAGCTGCAATAAATGACAGATTGAATTTTGTAAAAGCGTAAGATAGGGGGATTACAAACTACAAATTTATTCATTATGCAATTCTGACCTATGTTTTACGCTGCATTTCTTAGAATAAGAATTCGAATATCCAACACTGGAGCCTCAGAAACACACATTGTTACTAGGAATTCAACGTAATAAAAACCGTTTTATATTCTTTCCAGTGAGCGAGAATATTATTTTCTGAGAAAGTAGTATAGAATTTTTTTGTTTTGAAATTAGTTGAGTATTCTGATTCACACAGACTGCAATGCTGTAAGTCCCTGTCTTACAAGGAGAAGACGCGCTCTGTATATCACCGAATTAAATAAGATTGTGTGAGATGAAAGTACAAGACGTACTGTTTAAAGTCATACCTGGTATGGGTGGCCAATGACCCCTCGTTTTGGAAATATTGACTATTGTTTGTGACATACTTCCCTTAGGTGCCTAATAGTGAAGCATTAGACTAAGTAACAGCGTAGCTCATACGGTTAGATGCTGAGTTGTCGTCCAGGCAACCCCAGTTCGAATCCTAATGCCTTCTCATTTTTTAAAACTTGATATTATTATTATTATTATTATTATTATTATTATTATTATTATTATTATTATTATTAGAACCAAAAGGACAATTTGCCCCAAGAGTGCAATTTAAAGTAGATGAACTCACTTCTAAATTCGGAAATATATGTGTAACACGTTCATCAGGAAAGCTGACATCTCAGCTGTATAAGCAATACCTGGAGAAAGTAATAATAGTACATTATGCAACGAGCCTATAATGATAGTAATTAAGAAGCGAGTATGGATGTTTATGAAACGAGCGCAAGCGAGTTTCATAATTTTCAGACGATCTTCTAAATTACCATTATAGGCGAGTTTCATACGACTTTTTATGCTCGACCATATTCCTAACTTGAAATTATTCAGATACATTTTATTTGTATCTGACAAGATCGGAAGTGACCTTGTTCTAGGTTGTGAATTGTGAGATTTGCGCAGACGCGAAAGTATTGATTTTTTCCGAGGAACAATAATGTCATTGACCTTGTGTAATCCCGTTAAACTTGGTATAACCTTGATTATTGAATTCGACATTGAAAAACGAGATGCCAAATTGAATTTATTTGAATATTATTTACAATTAACGCTAATTATTATAGTAACAGAACATAACCTTCTGCGACAGTATTGGATTTCCAGCCTCCGTGACTTTTCGCTAATTCTCTTTCGATTGCATATCCGAGAATAATCGATACTTGCGGTTTTATAACGGTACAAAGCTGACTCGTTATTGGCTGAACACCTGTAAGCTGAGTTGTCATTGGCTGAAAACACCTGTATTTTAATGAGTAGGTGTACTTTAATGACATGCATTAAAGGACTGCTACCAGGTGTATAATTACTACATTTCGGCATGGTCGAGCATAAAGACATATGTGAAAGAGCAGCCATTTCTTCTAATTCTGGACTCGTGGGAAGGGCAGGTAAATTCTTTTTTGTATGATGAATTATTTACAAATGAAAAAAGTGAAGTAACGTTCGACCTTAAAGTGATTTCACCCAAATGTACTGGATTATGCCAGTCCTGTGATGTTTATTTTTTTCAGACATGTGATGATTTTTATCAAATATTTGCAAAATAGCTCTTTCGTTTTACAAACTGGACTACAAATTGCTTCAAGGAAGGATGCCCTCAAAATTCACTCCTTAACTCACTTTCAGTTGTCAGCTCCTATATTCAAAGCCATGTTGAAATATGCGTGGTATGCATCAAAATTAATAAACGAACGAGAAGTGTTTGTGAATGTGAAAGGTGTCTGTTTCGCAGCAGAAGAGCAGAAAAATGTGTGTGACTGTGGACAACCTTCTTTCATTTGCTATGCATGGTGCAGGAAATATGTAGGCCTATGTTTTGTGTGTTTTTATGACATTTATCATAATGAATCATGCACAAAATGAAGTGGAATAGAAACAGAACAGACACCAGTGACCTGCCTACATGAGCAATATTTCATTGTTTATCCCTTACAATACAATGCTAGCTAATTATAATTTGTTTAAAACATGATGAAGCGTTCAATACATTGAGAAATATGATATATGTAAATAGATTACTGTGATCACACTATTAATCATTATTAAAAGAAAAAAATATAGGACCTGTTAAGATTCGAACTCAGGTTGCCTGGATAACAACTCAGCACCCAACCTTATGGGCTACGCTGTTACACAGTCTAATGCTTCCCTATTAAGCACCTAACGGAAGTATGTCACAAACAATAGCCAATATTTTCAAAACGAGGGGTCATTGGTCACCCATACCAGGTATGACTTTAAACAGTACGTCTTGTACTTTCATCTCACACAATCTTATTCCATTCAGTGATATACAGAGAGTGTCCTCTCATTGTTAGTTAAATAAAATTCTCACGACTAAAATAGCTTCTGTAGGCCCAAGTTTTCTTGATTTAGAAAAAGCCGTTGTCATAAAATTTGTTCAAATTCTTACCTATCTAAAGCATTTCTGTTCAGGTAGAATCAAAATTCATCACCATTTTGCGATTTTGATCAGTCTGTTGAGAAGGCCGTTACGACAGAAATATAAAATTACTGAAGTACTTATTAAAAACTAGCCGTACCCGTGCGCTCCGCTGCACCTGTTAGAAATAAATATAAAGTAATTCCATAATTAAAATAGGACGTTTGATCCAATGAACATTCGTGTTTGATAGAAGGATAAATTGTTTAATATGTTACTTAATTTAAATTGTATTTAAATAATTAAAATGCGGTCATTTTGGTCCAGAGAGCAATCATTTGGTGCAATGACAATTCCTTTAACATGTGTTTTAATTGTTATTACATGCAACCGTAGTTTAATGAAGATTGACATATCATTTAGTTTTAATGTGTATACTTCATATTACTTGCTTATGTTTCAGAAGTTACTGTAATAACATTGTAGAATTATGTCCATCTAGAGAAACTACACTTTCCAATGGTGAAATAATAATTAAACAATTAATTAGCTTCCGATATTACTTCATACAAACACAGAAACATTCTCTTAGGCTATGTTTAATAGCTTTCGATTGTTGTTGTCCAAGGCCCCTTATAGACGTAGTCATTTGTTTTTATTTCAGTACAGCGCCTTAGATGGCGTTGTTAATGTAATTTTAAAACTCATTTATCTCACTAAATACGTGTCCTATCAACATTTTGTATAGAGTAAAACTTATCGGAAATTATTTTTAAAGAAACGTTTGTTATGTAATATTTTTCATGAAAATCAATAATAAGCGAGATATTTCGATTTATTTAATTCAGGCCCCCTTACAACCCCCTTTTAAATAAAGTATTTTGAATGTCATATAGAATAAAATCTAAGTTACAACGAACTTAATTTATATTCCATTTTCATATAAATCGGTTCAGCCATTATCGCGTGAAAAGGTAACAAACATCTAGACAGACATACATACATACAAAAATGTAAAAAAAAAAAGCGATTTTCGGTTTCAGGATGGTTAATTATACATGTTAACACCAATTATTTTTGGAAAATCGAAAATTACCAGAAAAATGTTGACTACAGATTTATTATTAGTATAGATAATAATAGTACATTATGCAACGAGCCTATAATGATAGTAATTAAGAAGCGAGTATGGATCTTTATGAAACGAGCGCAAGCGAGTTTCATAATTTTCATACGAGCTTCTTAATTACCATAATAGGCGAGTTTCATACGACTTTTTATGCTCGACCACATTTCTAACTTGAAATTATTCAGATGTATACATTTTATTTGTATCTGACGAGATCGGAAGTGACCTTATTCTAGGTCGTGAATTGTGAGATGTGCGCAGACGCGAAAGTATTGATTTTTTCCGAGGAACAACAATGTCATTAACCTTGATGTAATCCCGTTAAACTTGATATAACCTTGATTATTGAATTCGACATTGAAAAACGAGATGACAAATTGAATTTTTTTAATATTATTTACAATTAACGCTAATCATTATAGTACCAGAACATAACCTTGTGCGACAGTATTGGATTTCCAGCCTCCGTGACTTTTCGCTAATTCTCTTTCGATTACATATCCGAGAATAATCGATACTTGCCGTTTTATAATGGCACAAAGCTGACTTGTCATTGGCTGAACACCTGTAAGCTGAGTTGTGATTGGCTGAACACCTGTACTGTAATGACATGCATTAAAGGTCTGCTACCAGGCGTATAATTACTACATTTCGGCATGGTCGAGCATAAAATATTTTCAGAATGGTCGCAGGCTACAAACCATGGAGAAACTTGAGCGTGTTCGACGATTTAAAGAACTCCCTGTATGTACAAGCTGCCATATGAGAATTTTTTTCTATTTATAGTCTACCTCAAAGTCCCGGCCGGCTCTTCTAAAACTGGCTGGAGGTTCCGTAGGTGGTCGCAGTACAATAACGTAATATTCAAACTGCAGAAGAGGAGACAATATGAGATGGGAGTGTTTCATTGCTCGTGTGGAATGTGGTGGCTGCAAGTTACAGAACCTATTTCCGTCACTTGATACGAAAGCGACAGTCGCTACTCGTTAAATCTGCAGCATTTTAACGACACTTCGCGTCCAGCCTGCAGGAACGTCAATAAAGCTCGTGAGTTACTCTCCCTGATATAAATATAATCGATTTGATAAGTGGCGGCTCTTTAGCCAGTAATAGAGTTATTTCCCTCAGTTGGAATATTCTATTACCGTGCATAAAATCGTTCCAACTATAAACTTGGTGAAGATATAAAAAGACAAAGTGAGTGACGGGCTCCTTCACAGACCCTTGTGCAAGACATGCCTTATATGGGAATAATGAAGTACAATACGATAACAATCATTGCGAATGATTAAATATTGAATAATATAGACTATGTGAAAAAGGCAGTCGATGATGAATTATTTCAGAAACTGTAACAGTAAGAAGAGATTCAATAAATATAATGTTTGAAGAACCAAAAAATGGAACAGTATAAGATGAAGAAAGTTATTTGAAGAAGAACTAATGAATGTTGCAAAGAAATTAATGTTGTATTTGAGAAAAGGAAGATGACGAAGTGCATCAACGAATATTATATCTTAACAATAAAGAAGCCAAATCGGTACGTTGTATTTCAAGAATAAAAATTAAGACTATGTTGTATTTTAAGAATAAAGACATGATCAATGAGAGTTATATTCTAAGAATAAAAACAGGGATAATGATTGTTGTATTTTAAGAATAAAGACATGGTCAATGAGAGTTATATTTTTAGAATGAAATCAAGAACAATGAATGTTGTACTTTAAGAATTAAGACATGGTCAATGAGAGTTATATTCTAAGAATAAAAACAGGGATAATGATTGTTGTATTTTAAGAATAAAGACATGGTCAATGAGAGTTATATTTTTAGAATGAAATCAAGAACAATGAATGTTGTACTTTAAGAATTAAGACATGATCAATGAGAGTTATATTCTAAGAATAAAAACAGGGATAATGATTGTTGTATTTTAAGAATCAAGACATGGTCAATGAGAGTTATATTTTTAGAATGAAAACAAGAACAACGAATGTTGTACTTTAAGAATAAAGACATGATCAATGAGAGTTATATTCTAAGAATAAAAACAGGGATAATGATTGTTGTATTTTAAGAATAAAGACATGGTCAATGAGAGTTATATTTTTAGAATGAAATCAAGAACAATGAATGTTGTACTTTAAGAATTAAGACATGATCAATGAGAGTTATGTATATTCTAAGAATAAACACAAAAATAATGATTGTTGTATTTTAAGAATAAAGACATGATCAATGATTGTCATATTTTAAGAATAAAAACAAGACTAATGAATAGATTTTAAGGATAAAGACATGACCAATGTGAGTTACATTTTAAGAATAAAAAAAGACTAATGGATGTTGTATTTCAAGAATAAAGACATGAACAATGAGAGTTATCTTTTAAGATTAAAAACTAGAATAATGAATATTGTATTTTAAGGATAAAGACGTGACCATTGAGAGTAACAAAGACTAATAATAGTTACATTTTATGAAAGAAAAAAAAAATAATAATAATAATGAATGTTGTGTTTTAAGAATAAAGACATCATTATTGAGTGTTACATTTCATGAATAAAAATAAGACTAATCCGTCTTGTAGTTTAAGAACGAAAGTAAGCCTAATGAAAGTTATATTTTAAGAATAAAAACAAGACGAAAGAATATTGGGTTTTAAAAATAAAGACAAAACTAATGAATACTGTATTTTAACAATAAAGACATGACTAATGAGTGTTGTATTTTATTAATAAAATAAGACTGATGAATGTTGCATTCGAAAAATTGCTAGATTAATGACTTATATTTTTAGAATAAAGCAAAACTAATTAATTTATTTTAAGACTAAAATCAAGACTAATGGATATTGTATTTTAATGATAAACACTAGACAGAGAGTCGTATTTTGAGAATAAAAACAAGACTGGCGAACATTGTATTTTGTTGTATTCGAACAATAAATGAAGACTAATGACTGTTGTATTTTGAGAATAGAAACAAAACAAGTAATGACCGTTACATTTCAAGAATAAAATGTAGGCTAATTAGTATTTATATTAAGGCAAATGCTAGAATAACGGGTGTTGTATTTTAAGAATAAAAATGAGACTGATGAGTGTTGTACTTTAACAATAAAACAATACTAATGACTGCTGTATTTTAAAAATAAAAAGAGGACTAATGAATGTTGTACTACTTTAAGAATACAAGAAGACTAAGGAGTGTGGTACTTTAAGAATAAAAACTAAGTTAATGTAGCCTATGTCATGTTTTAAGGATAAACACTATTCTGACGAGTAGTGTGTAGAAGAAGAAAAGAGGAAATGAAAAAAGAGGATGTTGATGAAGGAAATAAATGCATATTGAAATAGCCTTTGTAGAGGACTGATAAACGTAGTGTACAATGAGAGAGTGAAGATAATGATCTGTGTAGTGAAGTGAAAAATGTAGTGTAGAACGAAAGAGGTAAGATGCAAAAAAGGTGGAAAGAAAGCAGCAAAAAAAAAAAACGAGAACAAAAGGTATAGCGAAGGAGAAAAGTGAGGTGAAGAAAAAGGGAAACAGAGTAGGCCTACTTGACGAGAAAAAATAAGGTAAAATGAACTGTAGTAGTTAATGAAGCTAATGTAGTATATGAAAGCCTAATGGCTCAAAGAGAAGGACAATGACGATGACGTTGATGATAATTGCTATGAATATAGTATTTGTGAAGGGAAATAGCCTAATGAGTGTAGTAGAAAGGACCGACAAATTATCAGACAGAAGAAAATAAATGCAGGGAAATAAAAATTAAGGGAAGATAGGAACAGACATCTGACTCGCTTCGCCCGTGGATATATCGGAAAATCTCAGACCTGTCGTGACATTACTAAAGATAAAGTACTATGAAATCGAGTAATCATTTTGGGACACGGTGTATTTAAACCGCAACATGAAATATTTTAAAATTAAGTACGATACGTACATCAGTTATTCATAGATTTCAAAAAGGCGTATGACTGGGTTAAGAGAGAAGTTTTATATAATATTCTTATTGAATTTGGTATTCCCAAGAAACTAGTTCGACTAATTAAAATGTGTCTTAGTGAAACTTACAGCAGAGTCCGTATAGGCCAGCTTCTGTCTGATGCTTTTCCAATTCACTGCGGGCTAAAGAAGGGAGATGCACTATCACCTTTACTTTTTAACTTCGCTCTAGACTATGCCATTAGGAAAGTTCAGGATAACAGGCAGGGTTTGGAATTGAACGGGTTACATCAGCTTTTTGTCTATGCGGATGACGTGAATATGTTAGGAGAAAATCCACAAACGATTAGGGAAAACGCGGAAATTCTACTTGAAGCAAGTAAAGCGATAGGATTGGAAGCAAACCCCGAAAAGACGAAGTATATGATTATGTCTTGTGACCAGAGTATTGTACAAAATGGAACTATAAAAATTGGAGATTTATCCTTCGAAGAGGTGGAAAAATTCAAATATCTTGGATCAACAGTAACAAATATAAATGACACTCGGGAGGAAATTAAACGCAGAATAAATATGGGAAATGCCTGTTATTATTCGGTTGAGAAGCTTTTGTCATCTAGTCTGCTGTCAAAAAATCTGAAAGTTAGAATTTATAAAACAGTTATATTACCGGTTGTTCTGTATGGTTGTGAAACTTGGACTCTCACTTTGAGAGAGGAACAGAGATTAAGGGTGTTTGAGAATAAGGTTCTTAGAAAAATATTTGGGGCTAAGAAGGATGAAGTTACAGGAGAATGGAGAAAGTTACACAACACAGAACTGCACGCATTGTATTCTTCACCTGACATAATTAGGAACATTAAATCCAGACATTTGAGATGGGCAGGCATGTAGCACGTATGGGCGAATCCAGAAATGCATATAGAGTGTTAGTTGGGAGACCGGAAGGAAAAAGTCTTTTAGGGAGGCTGAGACGTAGATGGGAAGATAATATTAAAATGGATTTGAGAGAGGTGGGATATGATGGTAGAGACTGGATTAATCTTGCTCAGGATAGGGACCAATGGCGGGGTTATGTGAGGGCGGCAATGAACCTCCGGGTTCCTTAAAAGCCAGTAAGTAAGTAAGTACGTGCACCTTTATAATAAATTTGTTGAGTGCAAGGCAGAAAAACAAAACAAAATGAACCTAAGAAGAAGGCTGTTACTTTTATTATTGTGACATTATACCTTTGCATGGAGTCGCGTTTCCATGGCTAATAAAAGAGGCTTGCCAATGACAACTTATGACCTGGTCGGCGCATCTCTACACGGCAATTAGATTATGCTTGTCTTCATTTCGATCCCGCAACAAAATTTATACTGCTTCCTCAAGTAACACGTACTCTTCTATTAAAATTATTTTTTAAATAAAATTTACGCCTTTTTAGTAATATAAACAGGGCTGATTTAAACATATATTTTTGTGTGCCGAGTATTAAGAACGAGTTTGAATCCAGTGCCACTTATGCAAAACGTGTTATTAAATATTCAATGGTCCCGATCCCCAGTGGTGTCGCCTCGATTTATCACTGCCACTATAATGGGAAGCGAATGTACTGCTCATGATAAATGGAGGCATGCGATCCTTACGCTGAATAAAATTTTGAAGGGTTCTCTTTCAATTTCAAGTGTACAAGAATAAAAAGAGAGAGGGGGAGGTGGGGAACGCGTGGGTAGAAGTACTGCAGAGTGACCAACACAACGCCGCACTTCCTAGAAGAAGCCAGAAGTGCCAACATAATAACTGGGCCCATTCAAGGAATGGATGTAACTTCTCTCATGTTGGAGGTCGACGACCTGTCTAATTGGCTTGAGGTTAATGAAACGCGCTTCCATTGATAAATTGTAGACAGCCACCTTTTCAGAAAGAAAGGGGAATAATTAGAATGGAAGGAGATAAAGTATGACGCAATGGAAACCACAAATAGTAAGAGAAAAGTTGGAGAGGAAGTGAAAAATAGATGAAAGGAAGGGAAGAAAAGAAAAGGGACAATGTGGATGGAGAAAAAAGGAGTATGAAATAAAAAAAAGAAAGATGATGCAATGAAAGAAAAAGGAAATAAGAATTAATCGAAAAAATAATGTATGAAGGATATAAAGAAAGGAAGAAGAAAAAACAGAAGTTGAGACAAAAAGGAAATAATAGATTGAAAAAACGAGAATAGGCAAAAAGGATGATAAAATTAAAGAAAGAGTATAAATGTAAATATAAAGAAAGAAAGACAGAACAAACAGGAAGAAACAAAAATAAAAAAAAACAATAAAAACTAAGTGCAATTTGTAACAAATGTATGTGTAGAACGCCTCTGGATGAAGAATAAGAATGCGTCTAGGACTAAAATTAGACGATTCCTTTAGGTTACCACGATGGAAATCAGGAATTATCAGCCTATTGCTCGTATCTGCTTTCACTTTTAAAAAGTGAACAAATCCTACAAAACATAGATTTATTTTGGATGAAAATATCGCACTTATGGTTAAAAGCGTGACAATAATTTCGTGAAAATTACATGATTCCTTTTCACCATGTAATGTCACATACTCATACATAATCTTAATTCGCAATAATCTTGTAGGCCTACACGGCATTGTGTTTTCAACATTCTTAGCGAAATAAAGCTGATAACAATAATGATAATGATAATAATAATAATAATAATAATAATAATAATAATAATATACTAATTTATTCACTTATTTACTTATTTATTTACTTACTCACTTATTCATTTACTTATTCATTTAATTATTTACTTATTTACTTACTTCCTTATTCATTTACTTCCTTATTCATTTACGTACTTGTTAATTTATTTATTTATTCACTTATTTACTTATTTATTATTTTAATTATTTATTCACTTATTTATTTACTTATTCATTTATTTAATTATTTATTTATTCACTTATTTATTTACTTACTTGTTCATTTACTTATTTTATTTACTTATTTACTTACTTCCTTATTCATTTACTTACTTGTTAATTTACTTACTTATTCATTTACTTATTTATTCACTTATTTACTTATTTATTTAATTATTTATTTATTCACTTATTTATTTACTTACTCATTTATTTACTTACTTATTCATTCACTTACTTATTCATTCACTTATTCATTTACTTATTCATTCACTTATTCATTTACTTATTCATTCATTTATTTATTTACTTATTAACTTATTTATTTATTTATTTACTTATTTATTTATATTTGTGTATTGGACAACAGCCGTACGCCAATTACAGCCCAGCACGCAAGTCAATTTAATTCAATTTATTAAGCCATTAAACATACAGTGATAGGCTTCGTCACAAAAAAACATACATTTGAAAATACACATATAATTGGAAACAGTAATTAGAATGAAAACACAAAACATTTTGAAACTCTAAAATTAATGAAAACACTTCACTCTGATTCAATATTAAACATAAACATAAAAGTTATTCAGTTGACTAAACGGTTTATGATTAACGAGAATAGATCACATGTAGTATGAACTCCGTAAATCGAATACTACTTTAAATGTATCCTGTTTATTTATTAATTTTACTGTGTTATTTATTAATATTAATTTCATTCACTCATAGTTCTCTGTCCAAGGCCAGGTCTTTCATAGAAAACCCCGCATTCTCCAATCTTTCCTATTTTCTGTCTTCTTCTTAGTGTCCAGTTACGATCCATATATCTTAATGTTGTCTGTCATCTGAAATCTTCTTCTGCCCTGAACTTTTCTCCCGTTCACCATTCCTTCCATTGCGTCCTTCAGTAGGCAATTTATTCTCTGACAGTGATTCAATAAATTCCTTTTCCTCTTCCCGATCAGTTTCAGTATCATTCTTTCTTCATACATTCGTTTCTTATTCTGTCTGTCCACTTCACACGTCCCATTTTCTCCATATCCACATTTCAAATGCTTCTAATGGCTTCGCTTCACTTCGTCCTAATGTCCATTTTTTCCTCCCCCATACAATACCACACTCCACACAAAGCACTTCACTAGTCTCTTCCTCAGTTATTTTTCCAGAGGTCCGCAGAAGATGCTCTTTTTTCTATTAAAAGCTTCTTTTGACATTGCCATCCTCCTTTTGACTTCCTGGCAGCAGCTCATGGCCTTTGTTTTGTTTGAATTTATCTTCATCTCATACTGCTCACAGTTGTTTTATTAATATTAATATCAATAACTATGTTCGAATTTCAAATAACACTAACTAGTAACTTTCATTTCAGTATTTTCATTTTATGTGATTCTCCGATAAGCAAGTTGTAATATAATAATATTAATTTGGGCTAACCGTCTATACTTATCTAGTTATATTTGGATTAAACATTAACGTTTTCGGCACTTATGTGCCATTTTCAAATGTATGGTATTGCCTTATTACATGATCAAATAGATACACCTTATGTGTGTGGAATATATGGTATGTACCCTTGATGATCTACCATCTTTTACAAAAATTAAGTAAAGTCTACTAATCCACGAAAATTACTGCACGAAACATTAAGGAAGCCGTGAAAAAATCAACAAGATTCCAGATGCCGATGTTATTACTGCAATATGTTATATAAATAATATTGTTAAAATATTAAAATGAAAAATAAATCATTACATAAACTTACCGTTTGTTTCAAGTTCGCATTTATAGACTGGGGGGAAAAAAAGACAGACGTATATCACGGCCTGCTGGAGTATAGTAAACACAGAAAACATTTTATAGCAACAATGTTGAAGAGAGATATTTTGGTTTTCCGAAGTTGCCGTCATTAAACAGAAACCAACATGGAGATTTCATTGCAACTAATTAGAAATTCGTCTTTCAGATATGTAATAAACGATCTTCGCACAAAATAATGTACGATACACGAGCGGTATGTTTGTTTTCATGTTCTCGGAAATTAAAAAAGCTCAACTACGTTTCGCTTTTTCAATCTTTTCCTCGAACATGAAAACGTCAACATACCGCTCTTGTAACGCATATTACTATTTCTTCCCAAATTCTCTCTTGAATATGAAGGTAAAGTAATTTAAGAAACACCTTGTAGTGTCCTCAGTGGGGTGCGAGGACCTGACTTTTATAGCGCAAGTCTTCAAAAGCGATATTATACCGGGGGAGGAGGGAAGTACTTTCATTTGGGAAAAGATTTCTTGAATCTCTTCTGGAAACCGAAGCGGGGTCAGGGCGGGAAGAAAGGAGAAACGTTTCTTAAGGTTTTGGCAGACAAATAGCCCGTAAAGTATAAACAAGTTAGTTGTAAGTATGGGTTGTACATACACGATTTCCATTATCACAGAGGAAGACGGACACGTATGGCCTCTATACATGCGTTCTTCCCTACTAGATAAGAATTATTTCAGACTGTTAATGGGGCTAGAGTATTTAAAAGTAAGTGGCATAAATAAACCGTGCTCATTTTACAGACGCCATCCGAAATTAAATAGCTAGTAGGATGTAAAGTTATCCGTCATAGGATGTACAGTGTGTTTTGTCATTACGTATATTGTTTTCACTGAATCTGAACGCTGGAATGGTTCTATTTAGTGACCAGGCGTAAAGGGATATAAATTCAAGTGATGCCAAATAGTTATTTTACATCTAGATCGTGTCTATCATACATTGTAGGCCTATTTAGTGACCAGGCGTAAAGGGATGCAAATTCAAGTGATGTCAAAAAGTTATTTTACATCTAGATCGTGACTGTCTGTGAGTAATTGCGCATTATTCATACATTGTAGGCCCTATAAAGTGTTCAGGTGTAAAGGGATGTAAATAAAGTCAAAAAAGTTATTTTACATCTACATCGTGACTGTCTGTGAGGAACTGTGCATTATTCATACATTGTAGGTCCTATTTAGTGACCAGGCGTAAAGGGATGTAAATGCAAGTGATGCCAAATAGTTATTTTACATCTAGATCGTGATTGTCTGTGAGTAATTGCGCATTATTCATATATTGTAGGCCCTATAAAGTGTCCAGGTGTAAAGGAATGTAAATTCAAGTGATGTCAAAAAGTTATTTTACATCTAGATCGTGACTATCTGTGAGAAACTGTGGATTATTCATACATTGTAGGTCCTATTTAGTGACCAGGCGTAAAGGGATGTAAATTCAAGTGATGCCAAATAGTTATTTTACATCTAGATCGTGACAGTTTGTAAGGAATTGTGTATTATTCACACATTGTATGCCTTATTTAGTGACAGGCGTAAAAGAATATAAATTCAAGTAATTTTACATCTAGATCGTGACTGTGAGGTATTGTGCATTATTCATACATTGTAGGTCCTAATTAGTGCCTAGGTGTAAATGGATGAAAAATTAAAGTGATGCCAAAAAGTTATTTTATATTATATCGTGACTGTCTGTGAGGAATTATACATTATTCATATATGTAGGCCTTATTTAGTGCCCAGGTGTAAAGGAATGAAAAATTCAAGTGATGTCAAAAAGCTATTTTCCATCTAGATCGTAACTATCTGTAAGGAATTGTGAATTATTCATACATTGTAGGTCTTATTTAGTGACCAGGCGTAAAGGGATGTAAATTCAAGTAATGCCAAATAATTATTTTACATCTCGATCGTGACTGTCTATGAGGAATTCTGCATTATTCATACATTGTAGGTCCTATTTAGTGACCAGGCGTAAAGGGATGTAAATTCCAGTGATGCCAAATAGTTATTTTACATCTAGATTGTGACTGTATGTGAGGAATCGCGCATTATTCATACATTGTTGGCCCTATTTAGTGATCAGGAGTAAAATGATGTAAATTCAAGTGATGCCAAATAGTTATTTTACATCTAGATTGTGACTGTCTGTGAGGGATCGTGCATTATTCATACATTGTAGGCCCTATTTAGTGATCGGGAATAAAAGGATGTAAATTCAAGTGATGCCAAATAGTTATTTTACATCTAGATTGTGACTATGTGAGGAATCGTGCATTATTCATACATTGTAGGCCCTATTTAGTGATCAGGAGTAAAGGGATGTAAATTGAAGTGATGCCAAATAGTTATTTTACATCTAGATTGTGACTGTCTGTGAGGGATCGTGCATTATTCATACATTGTAGGCCCTATTTAGTGATCGGGAATAAAAGGATGTAAATTCAAGTGATGCCAAATAGTTATTTTACATCTAGATTGTGACTATGTGAGGAATCGTGCATTATTCATACATTGTAGGCCCTATTTAGTGATCAGGAGTAAAGGGATGTAAATTGAAGTGATGCCAAATAGTTATTTTACATCTAGATTGTGACTGTCTGTGAGGGATCGTGCATTATTCATACATTGTAGGCCCTATTTAGTGATCGGGAATAAAAGGATGTAAATTCAAGTGATGCCAAATAGTTATTTTACATCTAGATTGTGACTATGTGAGGAATCGTGCATTATTCATACATTGTAGGCCCTATTTAGTGATCAGGAGTAAAGGGATGTAAATTGAAGTGATGCCAAATAGTTATTTTACATCTAGATTGTGACTGTCTGTGAGGAATAGTGCATTATTCTTGCATTAGGTTTCCATCTTGCTACAATTTTCCAACCAGTGCGCAGACTTGTTGCCTCTTAGTGACTTAATGTAATAATAATAATAATAATAATAATAATAATAATAATAATAATAATAATAATAATAATAATAATAATAATAATAATAATGTTTTATTTTCGCTGGCAGAGTTAAGGCCATAAGGCCTTCTCTTCCACTCAACCAGCCTTATACTGTTATACTGATAAATCTTATTGAATGTATATGCTCATCATCATCATCATCATCACCATCAGCAGCATCATTATCATCATCATCATGAACAAGTATATAATGTGAATACATCTTCCTGTGTTCAAAGTTTATCCCACTTATTTCCTTCCCTCATTCTGTTCTATCTTCCCAGTCCATTCCTTCTAAATCCTTTCCTCTCACCCATCTTCTAATATCATCCATCCAAGTGCTTCTGGGACCTCTCTTTCCTATTCCAGGTGGTATCCAATCTTAAATCTTTCTCGGTAGCCGCTGATCTGACATTCGTCGAATATGCCCATATCATTCTAACTGCTTATATTTCACAAAATCTAAAATTGAATTTTTAACTTTCATTTCTATTATTTTTGCTTTATTTCTAATTTTTTACAATTTAGAATATCTTGTGGAGTTTCAAAATCATATTTTTATTTTACTACTATGTTTCTGTTCCTTATGTTAAAGTACTTCGAATACACATGTACACCCACACCCCAACAGTTTCATTAACGCATTCATTTGGCATGTATATCTGAAGATGACTCAATCGAATCGAAAACGTTCATATTTTAATTAAAATGTTTACAAATAACTTTTAGTTATTTTGCTCCTATATAGATAAGCATAGACCACACTTATATTTTGATTTATTAAACTAAATGAACTAATCCACAGGTATATATGCATCCCATGTTGCAGGACATGTCCATAGCGTAGAACGATGGAATCAGGTCTATATCTTCACCTCTGGTGAAAATGGAAACTAATGAGGAATTAGTTTTATAAATAACTATATTTATGGTTATTTATAGTCGAGTAAGCCACTAAAACCACTACCAGATTGACAAATCCGGGAACTGAACCAGGAACATCCCGAATACGAGTCTAATGTTTCACTACTGAGCCATCTCTCTCAGTACTAGGAGTTCTTGCAGTATACGAATGACTATTTTATGGGAATCTGTACAAATTTAATGACATACCTACTTAAATCCCACAATCGTAAATTAAAGCAAATAACTTTCTTTCTCTGGGATTATAATGAACGCCTTTCATTTGCACTCCAGAAAATGAAACTTGGAGCTTATTAAGTGATTTTACTACGGTATGTTTTATGGTTTTATTAAGAAAATAAAATATAAAAAGAAATGTCATTCGAAACACAACAAAATAGCTGAGTTTTTACGAAACTTGTAAATCACATAATAATAAATTATCTGTAAACTCCATAACGCTTTGTCTATTGCTACGGGTTCGAGCTTATCTAACTGTGAAGAGTGTCCAACATGTTATACAACACGCCGTACATTTGGCTACGTTATAAGCAGGCTTCGAGACTTGGGACCCGATACAATATGTTTACTGTGCATGTACTATAGGTTGTTGACTCGCTGTAGGTAGTGAAAGGTAGAGATGTGTTGAGGTAACACACATATGTACATTCTGAAAGTAGGTATACATTACACAATGCCAATGTCAAAAGAATGTGAAAAGCGTTTATTCTCCTGTCTGTTATAAGCATTTGTGTTTATTTATACACAGTGTTAATGGTGGAAATAAACATGTAGCAGTTTTAATTTTTTCATTTATCCTATTGGTCGTCTTTAGGAAGTGCAGTTACAGTACCGAATTGCAATGTACTACAAGATACATTTTCAGTGTCTCAAACGTAAATATTTTTCGGTTATCTGCCAAAAACAGTTCGTACTGTGGAAAGCTGCACTCTACGTCGCATGACGTGATAGGAGCAAAACGAAAAAACACCTAACATCATTGCAGTCTCTAAGAGACAGTCCTTTATTCTCGGATGACTCTATGTCCACTAATTTGCTGTTTATATTACACAGTGATCCATATCCGTTATTTTTACATAAAATTGATTTCCACTTCTATTTTACACGTTCAGTAACCGGTGTACTTGGTGTCTCATTAATTCTCTGTGTCATTTCCTCAACTAATTTGAGGGCTTCCGGCATCTCTTCCTCTGACTTTTCTAACCTTGTAATAGTTTCAGACACAATTTGAAAATAGGTTTGTATGAAAACCAAATTATTCATCAGAACCTTCAAATCCAGAGCGTTTTCCTTTGCGTATTTGTTGGCATTCATTCTACGGTACCCCCACCCACTGTACGCTTTACCACTATACTCAGTACGCCGTTATGCGGATTTCCCACTGAACTGCTCTATCGGGTCCGAAGTCTCGAAGCCTGGTTGTAAGACACATGCATGTCTTCATTCATTCTCACTAAAATCCTTACTCAACTAAAAGCGTGAAGGGATTGGGACGGAAGGGTAGGAGAGGCCAGCGAGCTTCCAGGACACATATCATACAAGGTGCAAGTTCGAGCGAGCTGTGACAGATCCGCTTCTTCAAAGCAGACTACTGTTCTTGTTACCCTCGACAAACTTCAACCTATCATAGAGCTTGAAATGCACGACACGGTAGGTACATAATTGACAGATAAGATATTTACATTATGCATGTTGCTATTAACTTCCGAGATTGAAATGCAAGACATTTACATTTTCTATATTTTGGGCAACTACTAAATGTACATAGGCCAAATAGAAATGATCGGGACGAAATTCAAATACAAACTGCTGAGCCATTTATACCGGAACCCACACTTTCTGAAGTCGAAATTGAAATAGAAAATCTGAAAAAGTACAAGTCTCCAGGTATTGATCAAATTCCAGCAGAATTAATACAAGAGGGTGGAAGCGCATTATCTAGCGAAATTTATAAACTTCTACTTGCAAATTGGGAAAAGGAAATTCTACCAGAACAATGGAAGGAGTCCATAATCGTACCTATTTTTAAGAAGGGGGACAAGACTAACTGTAGTAACTTTCGAGGAATATCACTTTTGTTGACGTCGTATAAAATTTTGTCGAATATCCTTTTGGGGAGATTAACTCCATATGTAGATGAAATTATTGGGGATCATCAGTGTGGTTTTAGGCGTAATAGATCGACTATTGATCAGATTTTTTGTATTCGAAAGATATTGGAGAAAAAATGGGAGTATAAGGGTACAGTGCATCAGTTATTCATAGATTTCCAAAAGGCGTATGACTCGGTTAAGAGAGAAGTTTTATATGATATTCTTATTGAATTCGGTATTCCCAAGAAACTAGTTCGATTAATTAAAATGTGTCTTAGTGAAACTTACAGCAGAGTCCGTATAGGCCAGTTTCTATCCGATGCTTTTCCAATTCACTGCGGGCTAAAGCAGGGAGATGCATTGTCACCTTTACTTTTTAACTTTGCTCTAGAATATACCATTAGGAAAGTTCAGGATAACACAGAGGGTTTGGAATTGAGCGGGATACATCAGCTTCTTGTCTATGCGGATGACGTGAATATGTTTGGAGAAAATCTACAAACGATTAGGAAAAACACGGAAATTCTACTTGAAGCAAGAAAAGCGATAGGGTTGGATATAAATCCCCAAAAGACTAAGTATATGATTATGTGTCGTGACCAGAATATTGTACGAAATGGAAATATAAAAATTGGAGGTTTATCCTTCGAAGAGGTGGAAAAATTCAATTATCTTGGAGCAACAGTAACAAATATAAATGAATAAATGCATATAAAGTGTTAGTTGGGAGCCGGCGGGAAAAAACATTTGGGGAGACCGAGACGTAGATGGGAAGATAATATTAAAATGGATTTGAGGGAGGTGGGATATGATGGTAGAAACTGGATTAATCTTGCTCAGGATAGGGATCAATGGCGGGCTTATGTGAGGGCGGGAATGAACCTCCGGGTTCCTTAAAAGCCAATAAGTAAGTAAGTAAGTAAGTATGTTACTATTAACTTCCGAGATTGAAATGTATTTAAAAAGTCACATTATTACTATTTTAGTGTTCACAATACGGCTAAATAAGGTAATTGTACAAATAAGTACGCTATTACTCGAAATAATAGACATGAATTTCAGCAAGAAACCATTCAGACTTTATGAATAATCTATATAAACTTAAGCTGCTCTTCATTTCGTTTCATATGTTATTGCTTCCTGTAATGATGTGCCTGTTAAGAATAAAGCATTTTGCTACGAAAAGTTACAGTTGGATTTCAAGACGATACATTTGAAGTAAATATTTCTGCATTTCCTGGGTCGACAACCTTTGACAAGTCCAATTCACCCTGAGGCGTTAGTCCCGTGGGCAAACACAGCTCGCTTAAAACCTACTAACTGCCACTTGATGTGGACGGACAGCAGTGGTTGGAGCGAAGACGTTATAAAGCTTCATCAATTATGTAAGTTTTTTTCAAATATCTATTCTAAAATACAGAGATTGTTAAAATTTAAAATTTTTTATTCTAGATTAAGACTGGCATCGTAAATTGATGCTTGTTCGTTGACTGGTCGTTTTCGTAGGTGGTTGATTGATGGTTGGTTTATTGGTTCATTAGACGAATAGGCTGCTTATTGGTTGAGTGGAAAGTTGTATGTATGTATGTATTTATTCACACTGCAATGGGTATATACCCGGTGGCAGTGGTAACTAATTACACTCAATAATACAATAATAAACTTATTAATTAAAATACAATTAATAATAATACTAATAATTAATACTAATAATAATAATAATAATAATAATAATAACAACAACAACAGGGAATATCCTAAATTAAATGAAACGATCACTTAAAATAACATTTGAAATAAATCTAATTTGTATCTTAAAACTAAGATCGAACTAAAACCCACGAGTATGATATGTTCATATCTGCACAAGTACCTTTCAACATTACACTCATTTCGCTGTCAACTCACTCACTGCACTGGAACTACGACACATTTCACTGATTCTATCCTGATTTCACTAACACTTCAAAAACATTTCACTGTTCAAATACTTTGCACTGCCACTATAAACTATAAAGCTTCACTGACAGGAACACGTTTCACTTACGCTACACACTTCACTAACACAACACACTTCACTGACACAACATAATTCTTCACTGATACAACACTTCAATAACAAAATATCATTTACACCCTTTAAATACTGTGTATAATTACCGTCTATTAGTAAAGTCCTTAAGCCTATTTTTAAATACATTTTTGTTATTGGTAAAGCCTTTAGTAAGTCTGCAGGTAAAGCATTCTAGTCCCTGATAGTACGATTGAGAAAAGAAAACTTTCCAGTGTCCGTCCTCTGCCTTCTTTCCCTCAATTTATATGAGTGGTTGCTCCTTGTGGTTAGTGAAGTAAATAAGTCGTCGGTTTTTGAGTAGATAGTTGATTGCGTGAGTGTGTAGTTGGTTGTGTGAGTGGACGGTTAGTTTGTTGTGTGAGAGAATTATTGGTAGGTTGTGTGAATGTATGTTGTTTGATCATATGAGTGAATTGTGTGAAGGGATTGTTGATTGTGTAGAGGTATGCTCGTTTGGTTGGGTGAGTGATGAACTGATGAGTGAGTGGTTGCTAGTTCGTAGGTGTACGTTTTGTTGTGTGAGTGAATAGTTAGTGGCCATTTTCATATTTTGAACCATAAATTTTTCCTTAAAATTTTCCTCTCCCATGTTATCAATTGCGTCCAACTGTCATAAAGCACATTTGGTCTTATTACTGTTTTGTATAATTTGAGTTATGCTTTTTTACTTATACATCTTTCACTCAATGTTTTATTAAAGGCTCTCAAGCATATATTTCCTGCTGCAATTTTATGCCTCATGTCCGCATCTGCAGTATTTTCTTGAGTAATCAATACTGCTAAATATTTGAAAGAATCTACTTCATTATAATTATGTCCCTTTATTAAAACAACATTGGTGGCAGATCCGCTTGATCTTATGTTATTCATATATTTGCTCTTTTCTTTATTAATTACTAACCCCATATGCTCTACTTCTATTTGGATTTAGTTGACAATTTCATTTAGCACTCCTAAAGATCTACTCGGTTACACACTTTCGGTCTTACTAATAAACCGTGTATAGTTTTTATACGAGACTTATGCAGCGTTGAGACAGAAAACGTTACTAATAAATCATGAATAAGCGATGGATGTATAAACAGTCTGTAACTATACAATGGGAATTGCTTTGCAGTAGTTATATACGCGAAACCCCTTGTTTAAGTGTTGTATATAGAGAAAAAATGGCCGCCCCTCTAACAGCTGTTCGTATCGACTGTCATTTTATGATGATGGATGCCTTGTAACCACAGAAGAACACACCAAAGAGCACAGAATAAGTAGAATATTATTGCTGTAGCTTGTACTCTTTGACCAAAATATAATATGGTAATCGATCAGAGCCAGTTGTACTATCGATTCTTAACACGGCACACTAGAGTGCTCTACCGGATGCAATAGAGAATCTCAGATATTGTATTACCTTTCGTAACGAAGTAATGACGAAACTATGACGTAGCTGTGTAACAGTTATACTGTTATACACGATGTATGTAGTGATTATTAGTAAGGAATTTACACACGACTTATAAACGAGCTACTCATTGTATAAGTAGCCTATAAGAGAGTTAAACGTCTGTATATAGTTTTTATTAGTAAGACCGTTTGTCTATAAAGAAAATGACAATATTTTAAAAGAATTGAAGGTGACATCCTGTGAAAGAAGAATTCAAAACTACAAAAACAATTGGTTGTATTTTTTTTAGAATTAACAATAGATCCTCTTTACAGATTTGGTAATAAATGTATTATAATCCTACTGATTGGAGACGTTCTAAATACAATAAAGGGATTACTAGATGAGATAGACACAAATCTATTAGGCCTAGTTCGTGTTGGTTAATGATGACGATGATGATGAGGTAGAGGTATAGGTGTCTATAGTCCCGTCGCTCTTATTTCCGGCAGCAAATCACGTTGCAAGTCGGCTACATTTAAACGTGTGCGTCTTGTGATTCGCTGATGATGATGTTATGCATTTTCTGAGACTCAATAAATACTTAATATGATCGCCCGCCATTTTGGCTCTTTCGTTGACGTTCGCAGAAAGCACACGAGGACGTTACTTGCCGCTAAATGATTTGCTCAATTACAGTGTGTTTGATTTATCATTATAATAGCTAGCTACGACATGATAGTGTTTAACGGTGCGGCAAATAGATTCCTCGTCTGGTAGCTCGGCAACGAAAGAACAAAAATGGCGAACGATACTACCTACCTAGACTTTATAGAGCCTTCACTTCCTAAGACGTAAGCAAAGAGGAGGAGTCACGCCGGAAATAACAGCGACTATAATTACACCACAAGTAGGCTTTTTGTGTATCATCTATGGGTTTAGTTACTTGCCGATTGTATTAACCGCCACACCATGCATTCCTGTCCAGCCATCAAACCCGCATACCATAGCAGTAACTTACAAAACTACATGAGTTTTTATCCCTCCGTCAGGGAAAAAACATCCTAATAGCAATTAGGCGTTATTGTACTTTCGAAAAAAAGAACTGTATATGCACGCCTTTATTAAAACTTAACTATAAGCTATAATGAAGGAAATTATAGTTATTTTACTGCGTGTGAAAGCGGGAGCCGTTTATGTTGAATGTGATTTTAAAGTTTACTTAGCTTTAGAATTGAATTTTATTATATTTTCACACGAGAAAAGTAATGCTTTAATAATCAATTGTATAATTCTCTTCAAATTTTATCGTCTTTCATTATTACTAGCTCTAAGCGTAGAACAACTTTAATTGGATTCCAATTATAGTTTACAAATTACAAGCCAATTAGTATATATTAAACTAAAATACTTACTTTCCTCAACAGCAAAAAGTAATTACTTAAAATCCTAGACCTCACTCATGGTTAAGTTTTGTTGAACATCGAGAGATGATTACAAGATTGAAAAAATTAATTTAAATCATACTGAAAGTTGATATTTTATACGTAGTCATAGTCTCTGGTCTAGCAGTAGATTAAAATACCGTAATCATTAGGGAAAATCACACACACTTCGTCGTCACACATATATAGGCCTACACCTATATACATATATATATATATACATACACCTTCCACCGAACATCATTTTTGTCCATCATGATTTCCATTTGCACCCACTTGCATTCCAACCCGGGTTACCAGTGTCTTAAGCCAAAGTTTTTGCAATTTCTTTAACGAATATACAGAGTGTTTCAGAAGCGATGGTCAAACATTTATGGATGAAAAGTAAAAACAAAAGAAGCACAAAAGTTCCTGTAAACATTAACGTGGGTCCGCAAATTTTATTAACCGTTTGCGAGATAATGCCATTTTGTGCTGATTGGGGCTTGTTGAATACTATGTACTAATTCCAACAAAAGCAGTGACAATTTTTATGGAATTTATCAATCACGAGACAATAGAATTCATAATTTTTACTCCAATACAACAGAAATGTGATTAAACATACAAAAAATGAACTTTTTTTTTAACAACAGTAAAGTTTGTGAATAAACAAGGTACAGTACAGTACATGTTAATGTTAACTGAAGAATTTTACATCTTGATTACACAACTTTTAACACTGTATCACTTCGGAATATGTATTATATGACTTTCTTGTTTTCAATTCTATCGTACTTGGTTTACATGTTTCGACCTATTATGGGTCATCCTCAGAACTGGTCGTTGTTGGTCTTTGCGCCTCTTGTTTTGTTTCCTGTGAGGGTGTGTTTGTGTGGTGTAATGTGGAGTCAAGGAGTGTGTGTGTTCTGAAATTGAGTTGTGTGTGTGTTTTTGTGTGTCTGTACATTTCATATTTTTCTAGTGTGTTTAGTTTCTGGCTTTTTGGTTGGATGCGTAGTATTTCCATGTCTGTGTTGATGTCTCTGTAGGTGTGGTTAGCATTTGTGATGTGTTCTGCATATGTGGAGGTGTTTTGTAATTTTGTTATGGCTGTTATGTGTTCTTTGTAATAAAGAAAATTAAATGTTGCAGTTGAGAAATTGTTGGGGGATGGAATTTGAACCCCTGTCCCGAATATTCAGTATACATCCCAACAGATGGCTTATCTGTTAATTAAGTATAATTTTATTAATAATGAAGACAATAACAATCACAGTTTTTAATGCTGACTGTAAGAGAGTAATATATTTTAAACAGCTCCTTTCTGACATCAAGAGCAAGCTGTGAGCACATCTCCTTACAAGAATTTCCACAAATCTGTTACAGAAACGAAATACCTTGATACAATTCTAAGATAAACTATAGTGGCAAAGCACAACATAGATCAACACTAGGTAAAGTGTAAATTAAAATAGAACTAATAAAATACTGCAAAATAACAGACAGGAGCTTACATTACTTGGGGATCTTTCGCACTAACTTGTGACTTCGTCTTCCTTCTTGTACACTCAAGACTACTAACTCTCAGCGACTTTCGTGACACATCTTTGCACTTATTAATATTAATTTTCTGGAGCCTTTTTTTTAGATTTATTTAATCGGTCAATATCTACCGCAGAAATCGTCAACCGAAATCTGACACCTGACATTCGTAAAGAGAACAAACTCCCGTGCAATAACTCCCGATACGATGTAAACAACTGGATACGCTAGAAGTGACTATGGTCTGTCCAAAACAACTTCCGACATGACACATGGCTCCTTTAGCATGTTACCATGGCAACCATTCAAATCAACCAATCACGAGAGACGCGTAACCATGGTAACGGGACTGTGTTGCCGTGTCTATGTTTACAAGTTGCACGTGAACACCACGGTCTAGTGATGAATACAGTGTCCGGAATTACTTTGAGTTGGCTGGTTAGCGCGTGCTTTGTGTGAATTAAAAATATTATTTAGTTGTATTATTGTTTTAATATATCAGTAATTATTCTGTTTAAATTATATTTACACGTGTTATCATCGTTGCCATTGGTGGAGTGTGTGGCTAGTGTGTGTTTTCTAGTTTCTGCGAGAGTTTCTAAACAGGTGACTTATGCAATGTCGGAAGGAAGGAAAGGCAGGCGGAGAACAAAGAATATTGTACAAGGTGCCCCGTTAAAGAGTCAAGCGCGAGAGATGGTGTGTTATGTAAGAGAGTATTTTGAGAGGGGAAAAGATCATGACGGGCCTCTTTTACCTATGGCGCAAGTCGTAATGAGAACTCCTGCTTGTGTTAAAATTAATAAGAGCACTGTTATTGATATTGGAAAAGAAAAATGCCGCGCAGATTTTTAATCATAAATATTTTTATAGTTTAAAATTTTTTTTCAATGTCTTTCTAACAATATTACCTTGAAGAATACCGACACTCATAAAAGTAGAGTCTTCGTATTAAATTTAAACCTGTTTTTACAGATTACAGTCCTTTCGACGCTTTTTTTAACGGTATTGCATTGAAGAATACCGGTACTACTACTGCTACTACTACTACTACTACTACTACTACTACTACTACTACTACTACTACTACTACTACTACTACTACTACTACTACTACTACTACTACAACTACTATACTAATAATAATAATAATAATAATAATAATAATAATAATAATAATAATAACAACAATAATAATAATATTTATAATTATAATAGACTAATAAAAATAATAATGTACACAAATTTTAATGCCTAGTGCTCAACAAATTGGCTAGAAATGTTTGTGTTCATGTCAGCCGTTCATTACTGCACTCTATCGGCAGCGCGCTCGCTTACACGAAAGATGGACAACATGACAACACTGCTCCCCCTTCTCTGTAAACTGTCAAGTCGGAAGTAGTTTTGGTCAAGGTATAGTGACATAGACCGTTGTTCCAACCAATAAATTCATGGTTGTAACTCGTCTACAAGCGCCTCTGATACAGATATTGAAAAACAATTTTTGTGAGAGCTATGTAAGACTATACAGAGCATTAGTTCATTAAAAATTCAATTTCCAAAAATTGTAACATAGACCGTTATTCCGTCCAACGCTTCAATTACTAATAATAACTTGGCAGAGTTAAGGCCATACGGCCTTCTCTAAGACTCAACCAATAAGGATATTACATAAAACTTCTCTGTTAACCGAGTCGTATGCCTTTTTCAAATCTATCAATAACTAACGTATGTACCCTTATACTCCCATTTTTTCCTCCAATATCTGTCGAATACAAAAAAATCTGATCAATAGTCGATCTATTACGCCTAAAATCATATTGACGATACCCGATAATATCATCTACATATGGAGTTAATCATCTCAAATGAAGTTCATTATGATAATGATGTATTAAAGATGCTACATGTAGAAGCAGAATGCAAGGTTTCATTCACCTTGGAAATATTTTAGTCCGCCATATTGTTTATTAAAGATACATTACAAACCTGGCGTCAAGTTGGTCTAAAATAACGACCCTATCGTTTTCATAAAAATTGAACATAAAAGCAATCGATAATTAAAAACCACAAAGTTAGGGCTATATAAAATACGAAAAATCCAAGACGCGAATTTTACGAAATGTCCGAAATTAAATAAGGCAAATTGACGTTAAATTGTTGGGCAGGTTCCCAGGCTCCTCGCATCTCGGAATATTCGCCTGGGCCGACGAAGTCACCTTGCAGCCGGTTTGTCTTCTTTATTGAATCTGTGATTAACTTGCTGTACAGGTTGCATAATTATTTCTTCGTTAGTTCTTCAGTAAAATGTTATTTATCAAAGCGTTAAAGGACCGAGGAACTCCTGCTCTCATACAATATGCAAGTCTTGTAGATGTCCATGTTACCCAATCGTTCGTAAAACAATATAGAGATTTGATATTCCAGAGTATTCTTAAGGTGATTAGGGTCTATATTTATAAGCCTAGCTCAATGCATATACTTCGATAATTTCATGGTAAATGTTATTTTACATGATGAAGAATGGATAGAACAGAAAAAAAATTTCTCCGGCACCGGGACTCGAATCCGGGTTTTCAGCTCTACGCGCTGACGCTTTATCCACTAAGCCACACCGGATTCCCATCTCGATGTCCAATTGGATCTTCTCAGTTTAATATATTATTACGATGTACCGAAGTACATATATTTCCGTGCAGATATTCTGCGTCATCATATGATGAAGAAAGAGTGGAATAGAGAAAAATTCTTTCGGCACCGGGACTCGAACTCGGGTTTTCAGCTCTACGTGCTGACGCTCTATCCACTAAGCCACACCGGATTCCTATCACGATGTCGGATTGGATCCTTTCAGTTTAAGTTCCAACTCTTGGGTTCCCTCTAGTGGCCTACCCTTATGCACTGCGTCATAGATGTACGACGGTGGCACAATGTCCACACATGTGCAGAGGTGCACTCGTTGTGACTAAGTGGCCGGGATCCGGCGGAATAAGCGTCATCTTAAATCACTGATTATTTGACAATGTATGAACATTGTGCCTCTGTCATACATCTATGACGCAGTGCATGAGGATAGGCCACTAGAGGGAACCCAAGAGGTGGAACTTAAACTGGGAGGATTCAATCCGACATCGGGATGGGAATCCAGTGTGGCTTAGTGGATAGAGCGTCAGCACGTAGAGCAGAAAATCCGGGTTCAAATCCCGGTGCCGGAGAGAATTTTTCTCTATTCTACTCATCCTTCATCTCTCGGTTTAAGTTCTATCTCTCAGTTTTCCCTTTGGTGGCCTACCCTCATGTACTGTCACAGAATATCCCAGCGCCGGAGAGAATTTTTCTCCGTTCCATTACTCTTTCATCGTATGATGACGCAGAATATCTGCATGGAAATATCATATGTACTTCGGTACATTAAAACAATATATATGATATGCGTAAATCACTTCGTGATTTAAGACGGCGCTTATTCCGTCGGATCCCGGCCAACTAGTCACTCATAACGAGTGCACCTCAGCACATGTGTGGACTTCGGTCCTACGTTCATAGACATCTATGACGTAGTGCAGAGGGCGGCCACTAGAGTTGGAGTTTAATCTGAGACGATTCTATTCGACGCTGGGGTTGTATCCGGTGTGGCTTAGTGGATAAAGCATCAGCACGTAGAGCTGAAAACCCGGGTTCAAATCCCGGCGCCGGAGAGAGTTTTTCTCCGTTAAATTACTCTTTCATCGTATCATAATAATATGTTATTTTATAATCTTCCTTTAGTTACGCCAACTATGTAAAGGAATTAACTGAGAGAGTGAATGTGTGGGTGAATTTTGAGAGAAGGCGAATAATTTGGCAAGCAGTTGTTGCGTGAGTAGGTGGATGAGTGAGTAAATGAATGGACAATTATGCAGGTATGACTGCAAAGTAAGAGAATTGCAAGTATGCTAAGAAAACAGTTGAATATGAGGAGGAGTAGTACAAGGAGCATGGAAAAAAGGAAGAAGACAAGTGATGAGAAAAAGCTAATCCAGAAGTCGGGAAATGAAAATGGGGGAGGAAGTGATAGTAATAAGGTACGGATTTATAGGTCGTTAAAATGTAATTTTAGGTGCCTAAAATAGGCTTAAAAGTGCAGGAAATAGTCTCTAAAGAATTAAAATTAGGCTCTAACAAAAAATGTTTTCTTTAAAAACATGTTACAAATAATCAGGAATTCACTTCTAGAATTTAATAATTTTAAATGCTTACTGTATACACCGTTACCACCACTACTATTACTAAAAGTACAAGAACAACAAATATCTAACTAGTTAGCCCTATAGGGTAAAGGTTGGTAATATTGTGATACCAATAATATTATGACAGTTCTTTTTGACATTTTTTACAGTTTTTCTGAGCGAGAGAAGGACCAGTTTTGTGCAGAAACTTGTCCACGATTTTAAATATGGTTCTAGACCAATGATGTCAAAGCAAGCGCATTTTTCTGACCTCGACGTCGTGCGCGGGCATCAAGCGCTAGGTATGCTAGGAGGAATAAGCAGCCTGTCGCATTAAGAAAACAGTGGTGCACAAACTTCAAACGGAACGTGAAATGTTATGTCGTTATTTTTATATGGCTTCTTTCTGTTTGTTATTTTCTATATTGTCTGTAAAACAAAAGTACTAACACCTATTTCTTAGCCTAATATTGCAGTTGTGTTTTAAACGTTAATAACATAATAAAGAGTAAAGAAGGAATATTCACACAAATTCCATAATAACTACAACTATACTGTAATAAGTGAATTATCATTCATAAAGAAAGTGTTATCCCCAAGAAAGACACTGAATATGACACGATAAGTTGAAATTGATATTGATGGTATCCTTAGCCTTATAAAAGTAATCAAAACAATATTATACTACAAAGGAAAGTTGCCTAGGTATATGTTTTAACTGTAACTAATATTACATAATAAAACTCTTATCGCATTATGCTTTTAGGTGATATTGGTGCGCAACTTTCTGTTATCAGAATATTAAATTATCTCGAAATCTGCTGAAGCTATAGAGCTGACATTTTTACAACACATGGGTACGTATCTTTTGTTTGTGACGTAACAGTATTTGCTTTGTTAATTCATTTCTTTACAAACATTTTCCATGCGAATATTTTCAAACATTTTAATACACAATCTTCAGTAATACGTATTTACGATATATTAGATTTACGAAAACACTGTTTTAGTACCTGTAAGGCTACTAAACAAACATATCTGAAAATTTCACTTTTCTGTAAAAAAGTTGAGAAAATATTCATTTTGAATAAAAAAAAATACTTGTGAAAAATGAGCATTAAAATTAAAACTTACATTCTTATAATGCACTTATACTTCTCAGACAAATCTAAAAATTAACATGGATACAGTTTTAATAAGTTCTCTTCCCTTTATCCATTGAATCAGTGCTGGCCATCCCTGTATATAGCTCGACCAAGTGGCATATACTACCTCTTTCGTCTGTCTCTTTCCTTTCCGCTGTAAAGAGCTCAGACTCTCCTGGGCTCTAAAGCGCGCGCTTGCTCCTATGGGCATCAGTTGACATCACTGTTCTAGACTTATAGGACACCTGTATAACGAAATATAAGCGAAATAAAATATTATGGGACAAATAACGTTTAATGTAAATTATGCATACGGAGTAGAGAATTAAAGGGAAGTACACATTTAAGAAGTGAAACAGACAAGCACAGAAGAGAACAAAGCAGAAAAAAGAGCATCACAGAAGAGAATCGAGAAATATAGCAGTGAAGAGAACATTACAGGATCACAGGAGCACAGAAGACAACAGAATGAAGGAGAACAAAACAGAATCGTTACTATGGTATGGTTATTCGAAGCAACTTTTTGTTCGTGCTGTGGAGTGGAGGAGGAGAACCAGGGAGTCTGCGACGAGATGCTGGAACAGCTTGTTCGTATTTATGGAAATTATGATAAAAACTTTCAAGTGTGATAGATGTGTGGGCTAGAATGTCGTTTATTTGGGGCCGATCGGAAACTAGAAGGCTGTGCATCAAGTCGGGGAGATGGATTTCTCCCTCGAGGGTGTTGTCTCGACTCTCGATGATTCAGCTAACAAAAAATATGATCATGGCCGTATGGCATGCAGCGAGCAGTCCGTAGCGCACACTTTTATAATTCGCACATGACGGCAAATGGCGCTGAGTTTAAACACTTCATAAACCCATAGGATGTTTAAGAAATTAATCCTGCATTATTGACTACGAAATCTGAAACCGGTTATCGCTTTAAACAAAGCCGTCGTCAAAACATCTCTGCTAAAATGAAGATGAGGTCCGAAGCGACGCAAAGCGTGGTTACAACAATAAATCGGGAGGTGGGAGAACCAGAACTCAGTTTTACACAGGCCGTAGCGTTTGCGAAGAGATCTGGGCAATGGGATTCGACTCAGGCTCAGGTTTGGAGATCAGACTTGACTTTTCCTCATCTCTTGATTCACCTCCTCTTCAACCTCTTTTTCCCCCTCTTCTTCTCTCTATTCTATTCCTCATTTTAATTGGTTTACTTCACGACGCTTTATCAATTGCGATGGCTATCTACCGTT